>NC_037679.1:15251509-15325625 GCF_003255815.1 Theropithecus gelada | reverse complement strand
GTCTTTTTTTAGTAGAGACGGGGTTTCACCATGTCAGCCAGGATGGTCTCGATCTCCTGACCTCGTGATCCGCCCGTCTCGGCCTCCCAAAGTGCTGGGATTACAGGCTTGAGCCACCGCGCCCGGCCCAGGCTAATTTTTTATATTTTTGGTAGAGATGGGGTTTCACCATGTTGACCAGGAAGGCTTTTTTTTTTTTTTTTTTTGACAGAGTTTCGCTCTTTTTGCCCAGGCTGGAGTGCAATGGCACATCTCGGCTCACTGCAACCTCCGCTCACTGCAACCTCCGCCTCCCGGGTTCAAGCAATTCTCCTGCCTCAGCCTCCCAAGTAGCCGGGATTACAGGCGCCCGCCACCATGCCCGGCTAATTTTATGTATGTTTAGTAGAGGCGGGGTGTCACCATGTTGGCCGGGATGGTTTCGATCTCTTGACCTCGTGATCCGCCCGCCTCGGCCTCCCAAAGTGCTGGAATTACAGGCGTGAGCCACCGCGCCCGGCCAGGAAGGCTTTTTAAAAATGTATTTTCGGGCCGGGCGCGGTGGCTCAAGCCTGTAATCCCAGCACTTTGGGAGGCCGAGACGGGCGGATCATGAGGTCAGGAGATCGAGACCATCCTGGCTAACACAGTGAAACCCCGTCTCTACTAAAAATACAAAAAATTAGCCGGGCGTGGTGGCGGCGCCTGTAGTCCCAGCTACTCGGGAGGCTGAGGCAGGAGAATGGCGGGAACCCGGGAGGCGGAGCTTGCAGTGAGCCGAGATCGCGCCACTGCACTCCAGCCTGGGCGACAGAGCGAGACTCCGCCTCAAAAAAAAAAAAAAAAAATGTATTTTCGCAGGGTGCGGTGGCTCACGCCCGTAATCCCAGCTCTTTGGGAGGCCAAGGCAGGTGGATCACCTGAGGTCAGGAGTTCGAGACCAGTCTGACCAACATGGTGAAACCCCCGTCTCTACTAACATACAAAAATTATGGCCGGGCGCGGTGGCTCAAGCCTGTAATCCCAGCAGTTTGGGAGGCCAAGATGGGCGGATCACGAGGTCAGGAGATCGAGACCATCCTGGCTAACACGGTGAAACCCCGTCTCTACTAAAAAATACAAAAAAAAAAAACAAAAAAAACTAGCCGCGAGGTGGTGGGCGCCTGTAGTCCCAGCTACTCCGGAGGCTGAGATAGGAGAATGGCTTAAACCCGGGAGGCGGAGCTTGCAGTGAGCTGAGATCCGGCCACTGCACTCCAGCCTGGGCGATAGAGCCAGACTCCGTCTCGAAAAACAAACAAACAAACAAACAAAAAAACAAAAATTAGCCAGGCAGGGTGGTGGGCGCCTGTAGTCTCAGCTACTGGGAAGGCTGAGATAGGATAATCACTTGAACCCGGGAGGCGGATATTGCAGTGAGCCGAGATCATGCCACTGCACTTCAGCCCGGGCAACGAGAGTGAAACTCCGTCTCAAAAAACAAAATAAAATAAAATGTATTTTTATTTTTAAATTTTTTCCTCTCCCCGCAAGGGAGGACCTTTATATATAAAGCCTTGACAAGACGCCAGCATGCTGCACTTCGTCCATTATGTGTTCTCTTCAATGTGTATTGAGTTGTGAAACTCTGAACAGGACCCTGGATCACCTTTCAGAAATTGTATCAATTTTTCAACTCACTTTTCGTCTTCCTCCTTTTTCCAATTCTGGGTTGAGATGACTTCCATTCATTTCTTCTCTAATTGACGGCTTTCTGGCCTCTCCATTGGAGGAGGGGAAGCGCCACATGCTGTTCTGGGAAGAAATTGTTGAGTGTTTTCCACTTTAACCTTGCAATGGAATCAGTAAGGAGCTGGAAAATGTCCCTTCTGTTGGTCTTGGCGGCCTTTTCCAGTTGCCAGTTGTCATGGCCTCTTTGTGGGTGTTTTCTGCAGTAGAATCCTCCTTGGGGTTTCTCCGCATTTTGAGCACTTTTGCTATTTCTTCTCTACCGAACTCACGCATCCGCCAGTGGAGATACACGCTTTCCCTCCCTCTGGGGATATTGCCGTACATAATTCCCAGTTCTCCACCCGCCAGTTCCCCCTAGTCTGTGGGGGATTTCGGGGTGTGGAATCGCTGACGGGAGGAGTTAGCTCGGGCGGGAGCATTGTGGGCTGGGTGAGATCTGGCCCGCCGTTCGGTCCTCAGTTTGGGAAGCACCGCGGGACCAAGGCCCAGGTTTCCGCTAGGATCTTGTGAGGAACCCCTTGGGCCGCCAGACTGGCGCAGCCAGCTGCGGGAGCCGGGGAGCCGGCGCGTGAGTTCGGGGGTGCAGGGGCTGCAGGGGCCGCCAGGGTGGGGCGGAGGGCGCTGCGGCTGGGGTCCGTTTGCTCTGGGAGCGCCGGGACTCGGACGGCCGCCAGGGAGCGCTGCGGCCTCCCGCTCGCCCGCCCCCCGGTAGGCGGGGCCGCGCTCTCCCTGCAGCCGCCGCCGCAGCCGCCGCCTGGGCCGCTCCGTGTCCCCGGTGGAGCCACCGCCGCCGCCGCCGGGAGCTCGATGCGGACGGAGCCCGGGCCGGGCCATGGGGATCCTCAGCATCACGGACCAGGTCAGCCCTCCTGCCCTTCCCCGCTTCCTCCTTCCAGGGCTCCGCGCTACCGCCACGCGAGCCCGGGGATGTGCGGCCTAGGCTGGGCCCGAGCCCGGGGCTCCCGCAGCTCCCGCCCCGCCCCATGCCGCGCTCCCCTCAACCGAGCCGGTGTCCTTGGGGACCTGGCAACCGGAGGAGGCACCGCGGGAGCCCGCTCCAGCCAGAATCCCCAGAGTGGAGCCCCTCCACGGACGCCCCCCCCTCAAACCTGGGTGCTCCCCCACCCCCACCCCCACACCGGTTCCGCTCCGGCTCCAGCCCGCTCTCAGATTGCCGGTTCTCCCTGCAGCCGCCCCTGGTCCAGGCCATCTTTAGCCGAGATGTGGAGGAAGTGCGTTCCCTACTCTCGCAGAAGGAGAACATCAATGTGCTGGTGAGTTGGGAGCAGGGAGGATGGCGAGACCGGAATCCTGGCTCCCGTGTTCTGGACCCCTCCCCACCGGTGGGGCGGCTCCGTGTCTCCTCTGCTCAGATGAGGCCGCAGTTCTTTCCATCCTGGAGTGAAAGCCTACTCTGCATTTGGGGATGGAGAGCAGGTCAGGCTTGCAGCCCAGATCACTTGGGCTGGGGATGCCCAGGAACGTTGTTCTCTTCTGAACCTCCGGAGTCTGCAGCGCCCCCACCCCTTCTGGAAAAAGGAGCCGGCTTCTCAGCCCATTGGCCCTGACTCCACCCTCCCTAGGTGCTTGCCTTTGACTCCCAGTACTGGGACTTAGGACCCTGCAGAAACTATGGGAAGAGGTTGTGGGGAAGGGCCTGGAGCTCTGAGGCTTGGGCTGGGGTGCTTGATAGCCCCCTCACCCCGCGCCCACAGTCCCTCCTCTTTTTTGCCTTCCTAGGACCAAGAGAGGCGAACTCCATTGCATGCTGCTGCCTACGTAGGCGATGTCCCCATCCTCCAGTTGCTACTGATGTCAGGTGAAAGTGGGGAGCTGGAAGGTGTGGCACATAGGGAGGGAAGGGAGGGGAGGAGTCTTTTTTGATATTCAAGG
The DNA here is from genome assembly GCF_003255815.1 of Theropithecus gelada. Classification (NCBI taxonomy): domain Eukaryota; kingdom Metazoa; phylum Chordata; class Mammalia; order Primates; family Cercopithecidae; genus Theropithecus; species Theropithecus gelada. The sequence goes on along the minus strand of NC_037679.1, from coordinate 15,322,022 downwards.
ATTGCTCTCCCGGGCTTGGTCCAGGCAAGGCTCCAGCTCCATTCAGATTTCCTGGCCTGATTACTGGCTTCCTTCATACCCCCTCCTCACCTTCCATCAAAATAGGAAATTATATCCCCACAGGTGCTAATGTCAATGCTAAGGACACACTGTGGCTGACCCCTCTTCATCGTGCTGCTGCCTCCCGAAACGAGGTATGCGCCCCCACCTCCTTTTACCCTTTCAAAAAGGATGAGTTGCTTAAAGGTGGAAGTTAAGGGTCAAGGAGCCTCAGTCCTCAGCCCTACAAGCTGTTCTACCCCAGGTAGTGAGGAGATCAAATCTTGGCCCCTCCCTCCTACCCCTAGAACTGGCTGGTAAGGGGGCTGAGTGCTGCCAGCTGATGTGACTCAGGGAGAGCTTAACACTGGGCTGGCAGACTGCGGGGGCCCTGCTGCCAGGCCTGAGTGACTCATCCCTCCCTGGGGGGCCACCTTAAGTCTGATCCCCCTCTGGGCACTGAGATTTCTTTCCTTGTGATGGGGGATGGGTATAGTAATCTGTTGCATCCTTGGCCCTCAAGTAGCTTGAAAGTTGACAGCACAGGGGACAAACATATTTCATCAGTTGGGTCCTTTGCCCTATTCCCATCAGCCCTGCAGACAGGGAAAGGGGGACCTCCTCCTCAGTTCATCACTTCCCTGGCTCCAAGGCCAGTGGGAATGAGGTAGGTGGTGGTTAGGAGGGGCATGTTAGCTCGGGTTTTGCAAAGGAACCGGTATCTGTTTGCTTACTGAGATACTGAAAATAATTTTGGTGCCTATGAGAAGGCTAAAGAGGGTGTTCAGGGCAAGGTGCAGCAAGAGCATTTAGTTTTCCTAGAAGTGGTGGGGGGTTGGGATGTGTGGATCTCCATGTGTAGATTTGTTTGAGAATGGATGTATGTGTGAGTGAAGATTTTCATGGTCTAAGTTGGCGAGTCAGGTGGCTTGAAGAAGAGCAAAGGGTCCTTGTTTTACTCAGCAAGGTAAGGAAGAGCTCAAGTTCTAAGAAGATCCAGAAGATGGGAAGTAGGTATTGAGAGGCTAGGGATGTTGGAAAAATGAGAAGAGACTCTGTGCTGGGGAAGACGGGGCGGTAGATGCTCTGCTGACCTATTCCTCCTTCCATTTCCTGTTGTTTTACCTCCCGCTCCTACTCTCTCTTTTGTCCCCTGCCCCTCAACAGAAGGTGCTGGGGCTGCTGCTGGCACATTCAGCAGATGTGAATGCCCGGGACAAGTTGTGGCAGACACCACTGCATGTGGCTGCTGCCAACCGGGCCACCAAGTGTGCTGAGGCTCTGGCACCCCTGTTGAGCAGCCTCAACGTGGCTGACAGGAGCGGGCGCAGTGCTCTGCACCATGCAGTGCATAGTGGGCATCTTGAGGTGAGGACTGTTCCCATCCAGGCCCAGCTGGGGCTTTCCCTTTTCTTACCTTCCTACTCACCTTTCCCTGCTTCTGGGCCTTCAAGCCTGAAGGAGAAGCAGCCCAGAAGGTTATATAAACACTAAAACTCAAGCGCTAAATGAATGGTCAGACTAGATTAAAATTCTTAACTTGGACTTCAGGAGGTTGATAAAACCTTGGATTTTGCTTAGAAAATATCTAAGCAAAATTTTTGCTTACACGCCTTTCTGAAGAGAGTCCGTGTCTTTCAGCACATGTGCAAAGACAAGAGTTTAAGAACCACCAAATCACCTGAAGAGACTCCCTTGTTTCCCTCAAAGTTCCAAATCTCTCCAGTATATCCTCCTTAGTGCCTGCTTCTGCTGTTCCCTCAAGTCTTCCAGGTTGTTTTGCTCATGGAAAAAGGCATTAGGCTGCCTCAGCCTTTTCAGGAGATGAGGCCTCTGCTCATAGGTAGGTTGAGGGCACGAATCTGGCTCTGAACAGGTGTCTTTCATATCCTGATACAGACGGTGAACCTGCTCCTCAACAAGGGAGCCAGCCTGAATGTCTGTGACAAAAAGGAGCGGCAGCCTCTACACTGGGCAGCTTTTCTAGGTGAGAGAGAATACACGGGAAAATCAGAAATTTAACATTTAGGATTCCTAGAGCAGGGATATGGGGTTGCAGCCTTTGAAGAGAGGAGTGCCGGGCCTTAGAGTTTATCTTCTACTTCCTTTAGAGTGTCTTCTCTTTTCTCAGGGCACTTGGAGGTCCTGAAACTGCTGGTGGCACGGGGAGCAGACCTCGGCTGCAAGGACCGCAAGGGCTATGGGCTGCTCCATACAGCTGCTGCCAGTGGCCAGATTGAAGTGGTGAAGTACCTGCTTCGGATGGGAGCGGAGGTCAGGGCTTTGAGCTCTGGGGTTGGGGACTATGGTCAGTGAGTAGGAGATTATAGAGTCTGTTATGGAGATATGAGATATTGGGTTGTTGGTGTAGTTTTGGGAGGTTGAAAGGGCGTGGTAGAGAGGGTCTGAATAATGCTTACCTTAGCCATAGTACCCTGAGTACCTCAGTACCTTGGGTCAGAAACCCCAGAGGAACTGAGGCAGTCATTGGATTTCTGGGATCTGTAGGCTACATGTGCTGGCTTCTACTTTGTTTAAACTGATACCGCCTTACTCTCACTGCTGAATATCCAGATCGATGAGCCCAACGCTTTTGGAAACACAGCTTTGCACATCGCCTGCTACCTGGGCCAGGATGCTGTGGCTATTGAGCTGGTGAATGCCGGAGCCAATGTCAACCAGCCGAATGACAAGGGCTTCACACCACTGCATGTGGCTGCAGTCTCCACCAATGGCGCTCTCTGCTTGGAGCTATTGGTTAATAATGGGGCTGACGTCAACTACCAGGTGCCTGAAGGGATAAGGCTTAGACCAGTGGGGAGCGAAACCTGGCTCTAGGGGTCCTGACTGTATCTGGATAACTCTCGTGGAATTATCCACTTGCTTCCTGGGGTAATCAGACCTTGCCAGGGACTCAGGAAAGAGTGGGCTAAGAAGGTGCCATATGACCCTTTTGTCCTTAGAGATATGTCCTTGGAAGGAGATAGGGCATTCTCTGTGCTTTGCACTGGAAAAAAACAAAAACAAAAACCCACCATGTTTCCACAGAGCAAAGAAGGGAAAAGTCCTCTGCACATGGCTGCAATCCATGGCCGTTTCACACGCTCCCAGATCCTCATCCAGAATGGTATGGACCTGGGAGACTTTGTGCTCTCATCCCTTCCTCCCCCAAGGAACTCATTTCTAGAATCTCCCTAACTTCCTTCTCCTACCCTCTTCCAGTAGGATAGGCCCTTGGAACTCTGACCAAGGGACCTGTGGAAATGGCCCTGCTCTGCCCTGCTCAGTCTCCTAAGGCCTAGAAACAGGATAAAACATGTAGAATCCTGGGCCTGGCACCTGATGCATAGTAGGCACTCAAATCGTGGCTAGCTCGCGAGAGTGGTCTTAAGCCTGAGGTCCGCCTGAGCTTGTGTGTGTGTGTATCCCCTCACAGGCAGTGAGATTGATTGTGCCGACAAATTTGGGAACACGCCACTGCATGTGGCTGCTCGCTACGGACACGAGCTGCTCATCAGCACCCTCATGACCAATGGCGCAGATACCGCCCGGTGAGTCAGGGCCCTGACTCCACTTCTGGGCTGCCCAGATCTGCATAGACTGCTCACATCAACCATGGAGTCACAGAGAAGCTTGCCAAAGGGCACCTTGGAGAACCTCCTTCCCTGACTCTAGGGTAGTGGTGGGTCAAAGAAGAGGTCTTACTTGGTCCCTCCTTGACCCAAGGACTGAGTTCCTCAACTTGTCTCTAGGCGTGGCATCCATGACATGTTCCCCCTGCACTTAGCTGTTCTCTTCGGATTCTCTGACTGTTGTCGTAAGCTTCTTTCCTCAGGTATGTGCTGATGGGCTGGGGATTGGCAGGTGTAGAGGGGAGCAAAGGCCTTTCCCTCCCTGCTGAACACTCTCAGATGTGACCTGTGGCTGTTCTGTGCCTCCAGGTCAGTTGTACAGCATTGTGTCTTCACTCAGCAACGAGCATGTGCTTTCAGCTGGGTTTGACATCAATACACCTGACAACCTTGGCCGTACCTGTCTTCATGCTGCTGCTTCTGGAGGGTGAGTTTTTCTTTCTCCCATCCTTTGAGCAGGGAGCTGGGCAAAGGTCTGGGCCTGTCATTCTTGCCTGCCTAGATCTATTCCCCCTCTCACAATGAGAGCAGTCACAGCAGAAAGGGCTTACTACTTCCATCCCTCCTTAGCCCCACCCTGGGCCTGTGGCTTCCCTTTGAGGCTGTAACTCTCTTAACACATCTTTCTTTTAGGAATGTTGAATGTCTTAATTTGCTGTTGAGCAGTGGAGCTGACTTAAGGAGGAGGGACAAATTTGGCAGGTATGCTGATATGCAGGGGTAAACATAGGGAATGTCTGATTAGAGAAACATGGTAGAGGGAGGAAGGGTTGAGATTGGAGAGTTAAATAAGGAGAATGTTATGAAGCAGCATTTAGCTGCACATCTGATTACATTCGGATCTGTCTCTGATTCTCTTCCCCACCCTCCTTCACTTCTTCCTCAGGACACCACTGCACTATGCAGCTGCTAACGGTAGCTACCAGTGTGCAGTAACATTGGTAACTGCTGGGGCAGGTGTCAACGAGGCCGACTGTAAAGGCTGCTCTCCCCTCCACTACGCTGCCGCTTCCGACACTTACAGGAGGTGAGGCTACCAGTCTGGTCCTTCTCAGTCCCATTCACCTCCCTAAGCCTGGCCCTGACTTTCTCTCTCTCCTCCCCAGAGCGGAACCCCACACACCTTCCAGCCATGATGCCGAAGAGGACGAGCCACTGAAGGAGTCCCGCAGGAAGGAGGCCTTCTTGTGAGTAGCAGAGAGGGCCCCTGGGATGTGCTTTCCCACCCATGCAAGCTCTGGCCCTGCTGTCCTCCTACCTACTCTGAACCTCCACCCTACACTGCTGCTGTACTGCTGGTCAGCCAGCAGTGTGTCTTGAGCTCTCTGGGTTTAGTCCATAGTGGGCAAAGACAAAAAGTATGAGATTGAAACTTCGGAGCTTCAGGGAAAAAAAACCCAGAAGTATGAGACACAGTTCCTTCCCTAAAGGAACAAAATGGATGTGTTTTTTTTTTTTTTTTTTTTTTTTGGAGACAGAGTCTCACTCTGTTGCCCATGCTAGAATGCAGTGGCACGATCTCAGCTTACCGTGCCCAGCCAGTCTTCTTGAGAGGATTAGAAAAGCTAAATGTACAAAATAATTTGTTTATTCCACAAGCATTAACTGAATATTTACTTACTAGTTTCCAAGTACTATGCTAGATACTAAGGATAAAAGATGAGGCTGAGTGTGGTGGCTCAAGCCTGTAATCCTAGCACTTTGGGAGGCTGAGGTAGGCCGATAGCCTGAAGTTAGGAGTCCAAGACCAGCCTGACCAACATGGCGAAATCCCGTCTCTACTAAAAATACAAAAATTAACCAGGTATGGTAGCGCACACCTATAATCCCAGCTACTCAGGAGGCTGAAGCAGGAGAGTTGCTTGAACCAGGGAGGTGGAGGTTGTGAGCCGAGATCACGCCACTGCACTCCAGCCTGGGCAACCGAACAAGACTCTGTCTCAAAAAAATTAAAATTAAAAATAGGCCAGATGCGATGGCTCACGCCTGTAATCCCAGCACTTTGGGAGGCCAATTGCAGCACTTTGCATGGGGGTAACCCCAGGCAGATCATCTGAGGTCAGGAGTTCGAGACCAGCCTGACCAACGTGGTGAAACCCCCATCTCTACTAAAAATACAAAACTTAGCCGGTCATGGTGGCAGGCACCTGTAATCCCAGATACTCAGGTGGCTGAGGCAGGAGAATCACTTGAACCAGGGAGGTGGAGGTTGCAGTGAGTCAAGATCACGCCAGTCCACTCAACCTGGGTGACAGAATGAGACTCTGTCTCTGAAAAAATAAATAAATAAATAAAAATTTTAAAAGGAAGAATTGTCCCAAATTTCTGTCTTTTGAAAGCTAGTAATCTGTTGGGAAAGATAAAAGGACACTTGTGTATACTAATGTTAAGATGATTTAATGACAGGAGAAACTAGGTTTAGGGTATGTGAGAACTCCCTGTACTATCTTCCCAATTTTTCTTCTTCTTTTTTTTAAATTAATTTATTTTGTAGGACAGGAATCTCTCTGTGTTGCCCACACTGGTCCCGAACTCCTGGGCTCAAGCAATCCTCCTGCCTCAGACTCCCAAAGTGCTGGAATTACAGATGTGAGCCACCACACCCAGCCCACAATTTTTCTATAAATCTAATAATATTCTAAAACAAAAAGTTTATTTTTTGCTGGGCACGGTGGCACATGCATGTATTCCCAGCTACGCAGGAGGCAGGTGCAGGTAAGGCAAGAGGATCGTGCAAACCCAGGAGTTTGAGGCTATAGTGCAGTATGATCATGCCTATGAATAGCCACTGCACCCCAGCCTGGGCAGCATAGTGAGACCCCATCTCTAAAAAAAAAAAAACCCACAAAAATCAGCTAGGCACAGTGACTCGTGCCTGTAATCCCAGCACTGAGGTGGGAGGATTGCTCGACCCCAGGAGTATGAGACCAGCCTGGCTAACACATAATGAGAACCCATCTCTATTTTATTAAATTTAATTAATTTATTTATTTATTTGAGATGGAGTCTTGCTCTGTCACCCAGGCTGGAGTGCAGTTGCACAATCTCGGCTCACTGCAACCTCTGCATTCTGGGTTCAAGTGATTCTCCTGCCTCTGCTTCCCGAGTAGCTGAGATTACAGGTGCCTACCACCATGCCCAGCTAATTTTTTTTTTGAAGACCAAGTCTCACTCTGTTGCCCAGGCTGGAGTGCAGTGGCATGCTCTCGGCTCACTGCAGCCTCCACCTCCTGGGTTCAAGCAATTCTGCTTTAGCCTCCTGAGTAGCTGGGACTACGGGTGCACGCTGCCACGCCTGGCTAATTTTTTGTATTTTAGTACAGATGGGGTTTTCACCATGTTGCCCAGGCTGATCTCAAACTCCTGAGCTCAGGCGATCCACCTGCCTTGGCCTCCCAAAGTGCTAGGATTGCAGGCGTGAGCCACCACGCCCAGCCTAATTTTTGTATTTTTCATAGAGAGAGGGTTTCACCATGTTGGCCAGGTTGGCCACAAACTCCTGACCGCAGGTGATCTGCCCACCTCAGCCTCCCAAAGTGCTGGGACTACAGGCGTGAGCCACTGAGCCAGGCCCCTGTCTCTATTTAAAGTAAATAAATTAAATAATTTTTTAAAATATTTATTTATATATTTGTTTTGTTTTGTTTTGTTTTGTTTGAGACAGAGTCTCATTCTGTCGCTCAGGCTGGAGTACAGTGGCTCGATCTTGGCTCACCGTAAGCTCTGCCTCCCGGGTTCACGCCACTCTCCTGCCTCAGCCTCCCAAGTAGCTGGGACCACAGACGCACACCACCACGCCTGGCTAATTTTTTGTATTTTTAGTAGAGACGAGATTTCACCGTGTTAGCCAGGATGGTCTCGATCTCCTGACCTCGTGATCCACCCATCTTGGCCTCCCAAAGTGCTGGGATTACAGGCGTGAGCCACCCTGCCTGGCCTAGGATTTATTTTTTTAAAAAGGACACTAAAATCCAAGAGGCTCAGCTGTTACCTGCAGCAAGTTACTTCTCTATGCCTCAATTTCATCACCCACAGTAGGGATAAAAATAGTATCTACTTCATAGGATCTTTATGAGGATTAAATTATTTAATATACATGAAGTACTTAGAACTGTGCTTGACAGTAAGTGCTAAATACTTTATTATTATTACTACTACTACAACTACTACTAAGGTATGAGAAGGCTGCCAAGGGAGCACAGAGGAAGAGGTACCTTCCCCAGGGAAGGTTGGGAAAGGCCTCACAGAGGAGAGAAGCTGGGACTGAGTTTGAGATGAACAGGACTTACTCGGCTGGGCTGGGAGGAGAAAGCATCCTAGGGCAGGAGTCGGTGTGCCTGAAGGTGGGGAAAGCATGTCAGTCAGCAGAAGGTTGATAACTGAACATCATGCTCTAGGTTCTCTAGGAGAACGTTCAGAGGATAAAGGAGGGCATTGAAGCCAGAGGGGTTCAGGGCAGACTTTGAGAAGGTAAAGTAGGTCTGGAGCTAGGATTGAAGAATGGATAGGATTTAGAGAACCTACCTAGAGCTAAGGACCGGTGGCGGCCAGGTAGGCCTGGAGGGGTTCCCTTGATCCTCTCCTCTGGCCCTCCCAGGTCTGTGCCCTCCTGGGCTGGGCCTGTCCCTGCCTCATAGTCTACCCTTGGCTCCCCAGCTGTCTGGAGTTCTTACTGGATAACGGTGCAGACCCCTCCCTGCGGGACAGGCAGGGCTACACAGCTGTGCACTATGCAGCCGCCTATGGCAACAGACAGAACCTCGAACTGGTATGTGTTGGGGCTCGGCCTGCAGGAGGGGAGGCAGGGGCACAGGGTTTGTGGATTCCAAAACTAAGGGTGGTTCAATCAAATGTGGTCTTCAGATCCAGAGGCTTAGTGGGGATTACTGCGAGTCAGGGACTGGGGTACTTATCTTAGGAGTTCCAGAGTCTCAGCACCTACTTTCCTGTCCATTGCAGCTCTTAGAAATGTCCTTTAACTGCCTGGAGGATGTGGAGAGCACCATTCCAGTCAGCCCTTTGCACTTAGCTGTGAGTCCCATGTCTTTTTCTTTTGCCTCCCTTGTCCTGCCTGTTCCCAGGCCCTAACAAAGGTGCCAGCACTTGTGAAGTTATCCTTGCTTCTGCCTTTTTGTGGGAGAGGGGATAAACACAGTGCAGGGTAGGAAGCCTTGAGGGGCCCAAGGAGCTTGTCGAGGACTAAGACCTTGAGCTTCCCATGGACCCCAAGAGCAGAGAAGGGGAAGGGAAGAGCAGGGAAGGTCCTGAGCTGTGTGCACTGGTTGCCTGCACCCCTCCAGGCCTACAACGGTCACTGTGAAGCCTTGAAGACACTGGCAGAGACGCTGGTGAATCTGGACGTAAGGGACCACAAGGGCCGGACCGCACTCTTCCTGGCCACGGAGCGCGGCTCTACTGAGTGTGTGGAGGTGCTTACGGCCCATGGCGCCTCTGCCCTCATCAAGGAGCGCAAGCGCAAGTGGACGCCCCTGCACGCTGCTGGTTAGTGCCCACTTTAGGCTGCTGCCTTACCCTTGCCATGCCAGATCCCTCCTGGATGGGAATGGGGCTGGAAAGCGGAGTAGGGTGAGGAGAATGGAGACTTCAAGCCCTGATTCATAGCTTCCTATCCTCAGAGATTTCTCTGTGGCCCAGGTCTTCCTGTAACATTGACCCCAAGTCCTTTAGGCTTGACCTCGCCTCCCTTCTTCCTCTTGGCCCTGCCCTGACGCGGGGTCCCTTTCCCCTAGCTGCCTCTGGCCACACTGACTCCCTGCACTTGCTGATCGACAGTGGGGAACGAGCTGACATCACAGATGTCATGGATGCCTATGGACAGTGAGTGTGGGCCAGGGTGGGGTGCAGGTTTTCCAGTCCTTTTGGGATCCTCACTCCTCCTCCTGCCCCTCTGTAGGACCCCACTGATGCTGGCCATCATGAATGGCCATGTGGACTGTGTACATCTGCTGCTAGAGAAAGGATCCACAGCTGATGCTGCTGACCTCCGGGGCCGCACCGCCCTCCACCGCGGGGTGAGTGAGCTTCTGGGGGGTATTGTTTGCATGTGGGCCTCAGTGTGGGAGCACGGGACTCACCAGCAGTAGGGAATCCAATTGTCTAGGAGGCGAGCCAGGATTTTGTGCCCAGTCTCTTTTTTTTTGGAGACAGGGTCTCACTCCCATTGCCCAGGTTGGAGTTCAGTGACACTATCACGGCTCACTGCAGCCTTGACTTCCTGGGTTCAGGTGATCCTCCCACTTCAGCCTCCTGAGTAGCTGAAACTATAGGCACATGCCACCATGCCCAGCTAATTTTTGTATTTTTTGTAGAGATGGGGATCTTACCATCTTGCCCAAACTGGTCTTGAACTCCTGGGCTCAAGTGATCCCCCAACCTTGGCCTCCTGAAGTGCTGGGATTACAGGTGCGAGCCACCAGGCCCATGCTGTGCCCAGGATCTTATTGAGCCTTGTGCTTGCTCAAGGATGAGTCCCTGACATCCCCAGCTGATTTCCCTGGTATCTGTGCTTTGTTTTATTATTATTATTATTGTTGTTATTATTATTATTTTTTTTTTTTTTTTTTGAGACGGAGTCTCGCTCTGTCGCCCAGGCTGGAGTGCAGTGGCCGGATCTCAGCTCACTGCAAGCTCCGCCTCCCAGGTTCACGCCATTCTCCGGCCTCAGCCTCCCGAGTAGCTGGGACTACAGGCGCCCGCCACCTCGCCCGGCTAGTTTTTTGTATTTCTTAGTAGAGACGGGGTTTCACCGTGTTAGCCAGGATGGTCTCGATCTCCTGACCTCGTGATCCACCCGTCTCGGCCTCCCAAAGTGCTGGGATTACAGGCTTGAGCCACCACGCCCGGCCGTTATTATTATTTTTGAGACGGAGTCTCGCTCTGTTGCCCAGGCTGGAGTTCAGTGGCGTGATCTCGGCACACTGCAACCTCTGTCTCCCGGGTTCAAGCGATTCTCCTGCCTCAACCTCCCGAGTAGTTGGGATGACACGCCCAGCTAATTTTTTTATTTTTAGTAGAGACCAAGTTTCTCTGTGTTAGCCAGGATGGTCTCAATCTCCTGATGATGAGATCCACCCGCCTTGGCCTCCCAAAGGGTTGGGATTACAGGCGTGAGCCATTGTGCCTGGCGATATCTGTGCTTTGTAATCACATACAACTGAGTGCTTACCACTCACTCTACTTGGGATACCCTGCTGGCCCCATCCCATCGCATAATGTCAGCACCACCTAGATCCTCTTCCGCGACCACCTGTCCTCAGCTGCCTCCTCCTCCCACAAGATTTTTTGATCCCTTAGTCTCCTTCTCTCTGTTTAGTCTTTCACTCCAGAGCTCCAGTATTAACTCTTAGTATCCTGAATGTTTATTGGCATAGAGAGAGTCAAGGAGGGAGATGTGGGTCTTTGACACTTAGAATCATTGTTGTAAAGGGCCGGGCGCGGTGACTCACGTCTGTAATCCCAGCACTTTGGAAGGCCAAGGCGGGTGGATCAGCTGAGGTCAGGAGTTCGAGACCAGCCTGGCCAACATGGTGAAACTTTGTCTCTACTAAAAATACAAAAATTAATTGGGCGTGGTGGTGCATGCCTATAATCCCAGCTACTCAGGAGGCTGAGACAGAATTGCTGGAACCCGGGAAGCAGAGGTTGCAGTGAGCCAAAATCACACCATTGCACTCCAGCCTGGGTGACAGAGTGAGACTCTTGTCTCAAAAAAAAAAAAATCATTGTTGTAAAGACAAGGATTGAGGCCAGGTGCAGTGGCTCGTGCCTGTAATCCCAGCAGTTTGGGAGGCCGAGGCAGGCGGATCACGAGGTCAGGAGATCAAGACCATCCTGGCTAACATGGTGAAACCCCATCTCTAGTAAAAATACAAAAAAATTAGCCAGGCATGGTGGCACCTGCCTGTAATCCCAGCTACTCGGGAGGCTGAGGCAGGAGAATCGCTTGAACCTGGGAGGCAGAGGTTGCAGTGAGCCAAGATTGTGCCACTGCACTCCAGCCTGGGTGACAGAGCAAGACTCTGTCTCCAAAAAAAAAAAAGACAAGGATTGGAGCCCTGGAAGTGGTTCTTACTCCTGAGCCAGACTCAAGCAATAGGCCAGCAGAAAAGAAGGAGCTTTTCATCCCCTTCACACCCCCATGTTACTCACAGGCAGTGACTGGCTGTGAGGACTGCCTGGCTGCCCTGCTGGACCACGACGCATTTGTGCTGTGCCGAGACTTTAAGGGCCGCACACCCATTCACCTGGCCTCAGCCTGTGGCCACACTGCAGTACTGCGGACCCTGCTGCAGGCTGCCCTTTCCACAGACCCCCTGGATGCTGGGGTGGATTACAGCGGATACTCGCCCATGCACTGGGCCTCCTACACTGGTACTAGACTGGGGCCTCCACAGGCACAGGAGTATGTGTTGGAGTGTGTGTAGAGGAGGACGGGTGGGTTGTGGGAGGGACCTGGGTTGATCTGAATCTGGAAGTGGACTGGAGTGTCAAGACACAGGACAGACAGGGAACCTTGTTGTTTTTCTCCATCACAACTCTTCCTTACTCATGCCCAGGACACGAAGATTGTCTGGAGTTGTTACTTGAACACAGCCCGTTTTCATACCTGGAAGGAAACCCCTTCACTCCTTTGCACTGTGCAGTGTAAGTCCCTTCTGCTGCGTCAGCCCTTCTTGCGAGGGCCCATGACCTGAGCTTAGGACAGGTAGCCTACTTCCCTTGTCCTTCCTGATGACCCCTCCTCCCTGTTCCTCTAGGATTAATAACCAGGACAGCACCACAGAGATGCTGCTGGGAGCTCTGGGTGCCAAGATTGTGAACAGCCGAGATGCCAAAGGACGGTGGGTGATAGAAGACTTGGGGAGAAGTCCAGTTGCCTCTGGCTTCCTCTTTCTGCTTGGGCAGTATACTCTTCCCTATTTTAATCTACCCTGATCCCCGCCTTACAGGACCCCCCTTCACGCCGCTGCCTTCGCGGACAATGTCTCTGGGCTCCGGATGCTGCTGCAGCACCAAGCCGAGGTGAACGCCACTGACCATACTGGCCGCACTGCGCTCATGACGGCGGCTGAGAACGGGCAGACCGCTGCTGTGGGTGTGTAGGGGCCACTTGTGGAAGGGAGGAGCTCCCCTGGGGCATTTGCAGGATGGGTCAGCCCTGCCTGTGGAGGCTGGCTGGGGCTGGGGTTCAGACATCAGGAGGGTTGTCTTTGGATGTCTCGCCATCTGCAGACGGAATGCAAAGTGGAGAGCCCGGATGGCTGCTGCTCTGGAGGGAGGGTTCAGTCCCTCTGTCACATTTCTCTCGTAGAATTTCTGCTGTATCGAGGGAAGGCAGACCTTACTGTGTTGGATGAGAACAAGAACACGGCCCTCCACTTGGCTTGTAGCAAGGTACTTACCTGAAGTGATTGGGGGACTGCATAAGGGGCAGAGCTTGATGAAGAGAGGTAGGTCTCGGTTGTAGGGGGGACTAGGGCGGAAGTGAGGATTGTCCAGCACATCCCACTGGTGGGGCAGCTGTTTGTCCTCCTGTTACTCTCCCAACTCCTGCCTTGCACCCTGCCACACTTCTACTTCACAAGTCTCCACTCTGTTCCCCTCCCTCAGGGCCATGAGAAATGTGCCCTCATGATCCTGGCGGAAACCCAAGACCTTGGCCTTATCAACGCTACCAACAGTGCGCTGCAGATGTGAGTGCCTGGAAGGGGGCTCCTAGCTGGGGGAGGCCGGTGGGTGACGCAAAAGAGTGGCTGCTGTTCAGAGGCTCTCTGGAGCCTATAGTATTTGTTCAGCACCCTTGCCACCCTGTCTGGAGGTGGAAGGGCAGCTTAGCATCAAGCTCCTTCTTTTTCCTTTTTTCCAAGGCCACTCCACATTGCTGCCCGGAATGGTCTAGCTTCTGTGGTACAGGCCCTGCTGAGTCGTGGAGCCACAGTGCTGGCTGTGGATGAAGAAGGTGGGTGGGGTCTGGAGCCCCCTGCCTCTCTTGGGTTTGGGGTCAGGGACATTCTTTAGGAGGTGACTTCTTAATCTTGCTTTACATGGGATTTTCTTCCCAAGGGAACTCTTCAGAGTAGGGAGCCCACACCAGTACTCTGGAGTTTCACAGGGGAGCCTGCAGGGTCAGGAGGACTCCACACCCTGGGCTTTGATTCCTATGTCCACCCTTTAGCCCGCACTTAGAGAATCTGCCTGTCAGTCTTCCTGGGCCCTCGTCACCCTTGGATTCTGCCCCTGCTGGGTACCTGCCTGCCTTGGCTCCCTCCACAGAGAAAAGACTTCAGGGCTTGGGGGAGGCTGGCTGGGATACAGGACTCTGTGCCTCAGTTCTCCCCCTTGGCCCTGCAGGTCACACCCCAGCACTGGCCTGTGCCCCCAACAAAGATGTGGCGGACTGCCTGGCCTTGATCCTTTCCACCATGAAGCCTTTCCCACCTAAGGACGCCGTCAGTCCTTTCAGCTTCAGCCTGCTCAAGAACTGCAGCATTGCAGCTGCCAAGACGGTGGGTGGCTGCGGCGCCCTGCCCCATGGGGCCTCCTGCCCCTATAGCCAGGAGCGGCCCGGCGCCATTGGGTTAGACGGCTGCTACTCCGAGTAGCCCCCTCCAGTGTCCCTCCCCCGCCGGTGGCTTGATATCTAATTCTATTTATTTAGAAAAAGTCTAAACATTTAGGGCACTTTAAAGGAGAACACGACTGGGTGGAGGGGGCGGAGGGGAAGGAAGCCCTGGGGAGCAGCTGCTCACCCCTTTGCCACACCATCTTGGCCTGGCAGGGGTCTGGGACTGACAGGGAGCACCCCAGGCCCTTGGTACCCCCAGGGCGACCCCTTCTGCCAAGTGTCCCAAAATGATTGCTAAATGCCTGGCTGCCCCACTCTTTGACTCCATCTCTTGGTTCCCTCTTTCTGCTGCCAGCTCCCCTGACTCTTCCCTGGGGACTCCTCTCTGTGTCCCTCTTCTCCCCTGCCCCTGCTGCCAGGCAGATCCCTTCTTCTTCCATACCCATCACTGCCTCCCTGCTCGGCCGGTCCCTCCATCCCCGCAGCAGTGAGAAGCCTTAATTTCTGGTACTGTGTGAGCACTCTGGGGGTGTCCCCCTCCCCCTTCAGGGGCAGCTAGAGGATGAGGGGGGAGGATATTTAGCACTGGGGCCTGGAGCTTTTCCCCCACTTCTGTACCCTATCACCCCTAAAGTTCAAATGCAAAACACTTGAAGCAGCAACTACTGTACCTGGGCCCCAATCCTGCACTCTCCCCTGGCTCCTCATATGCAAATCAAGGGCTGGTTCTGCCCCCACAGCCTGCCCCCTCCCCCTTCCCTCCCAGTCCTAGCCTGGCCCCTAACCACGCACTTTAACCTTGCTTCTTTCTTTTATCTTCTTTTGGGAGGGCAGAGCCTGTGGCCATTCCTGCCCTAGCTCTCCTTTCCTTGAACTTTGAGGCTTGTCATGAATTTTTAAGTAAATGTTTTATCCTTTAGGGGAAGAAACAAATTAATTTCCTGCCCATTTCAAAACCACAGCCCTAGTATGTCCACTGTGTTTCAGGCATGTGTTTGCATGTATATGGAGGGAGGGACCGTGTTCTTCCTCCTGTGCCCCCAAGCCCATAGTTTATCTGTGCTCCCGATCTGCCTCCACCTTCCGTTATGTCCAAGAGTACCCACTGCCCCAGTCACTCCTGATCTGAAGCCAAAGATGGTAGGAGGGGCAGGGCCGACAAGGGACCGTGGCTACTCGGGACCCAGGCTTCCCCTCCAGTGTGAGGAAGAAGCTCTGACCTAGAGAGAGATGAATAGGTACTGGGGCTTGGTCCCTGCCTTCCCAGCAGGGAGGAAAGATGGGATTGAGCTAGGGGCTGCATTGGTAAGATTTCTAAAAGTCGCACCCCAAAAGCCAAACTGGGCTGGAGTGAAGAGGGGGCAGTTTTCTCTCTAAATGTAGCATTGAATTTGGCCCTGGTCCCTTTAAGTGCTCTGTCCACCCATCTCCTAGTGCAGCCTCCTGGACAGTTGGACCCACTCCTGCAGCCCAGTGTTCCCTTCCTCACACTCAATACCTCAGCCAGGGGCCAAGACACAGAACTTGAATAGAGGTCATGCCCCCTCCGCCCCAACAGTGCATCCTCGCCCAGTTTGGCTGCCATCAGTATTGTCCCCTGAGAACTGGACAGGCTTCGTTTACACAGTACAGGGTCTCCCCCTGAGGGGATCCTTCAGCCTCCCTCCCCTACCCAAGTTTGCTTTATTCACAGTCTTACCCATCTTTTAGTTGTATACCCTGAATGTCTTGCCATCCTTGTCAAGGGTGGGCTGAGGGGAGGGGGGCGTCCCAGGGACCCCCTCCCTCCCCAGTGGATACCCTTAACCATACCTCATGCTGGTTTCCAGAAGCCTGGGGTGTGTCCAAGTCCTTATCTTTCCATGGTCCCTTTTGATACCCTGTCTCTGTGTCTTGCTTCTCCCAACCCTCAGTTCCTAAATCATTTCAAGGCTTCCAAATGACCATTATTGATGAGAAGGATTGTGCAGCTTTTAGTTTTTATTTTTATTTTCAAAGCCAAAGGGCCTTGTGACGCCCCTCTTGCCCACCTCCCTCCACACCGTGTCCTCCCCTATATGACAATCAATGTGACCTCTCTTAAGGGCTGCAGCCCCCATCCCCAACCCTGCTGGCTCTGCAAAGCTTGCCTTCCCTTCAATTCTCTCTCCTGAAATCTTCCCATTCCACCCCCTCCTTCTCATCTTGGTGCTGGGAATTAGGTGGTGGGGGGCAAGGGGAGTGAGGAGACGGGTCCTCCAGAGAGAACTCGCGGAGTGTGAGTCGTGTTCTCCTTTTGCGACGTTTGGCGATGGCGGGAAGCATCCGAGTGTCTGTCAGGAGCCCCGTTGTCTTGCTAGATGAGATTTCTGGGGGCTGTCCGCTCCCTGCTGCCCTCAGCACACTGTCAGCAGTGCTGGGAGGTGGTGGGGAGTCCTCTATCCCTCCATATGTGGCTGTGAGGAAGCCTGGGGGACAAACAGCCTCCTCTCCTTATGCCAAAGGAAACCCCACGCCCCACCCTGGGCTCCCCAGCCCTAGTGTTTTTTGAAGCATTTTGACCATTCTCATGGCCACTGCATATTTATTTTAATGTTAAGTTTTTTTTAAACCTCTTTGACTTAAACGGGTGTGGAGAAGTAAAACAGGCAGAATGCCCCCCAATCTTCATGGGAGAGGGTGGGGAGGGAACAGCGCCTTCCCTTTGCCCTCCCCCTTCCCCCTCTCCCCACCGCAGCTCTAAAGCACTTGCTTCAAGTAATAAGCACTTTTGTGAAAAGGCCTATTTTAAGCGAGGACCCTGGGAGCAGCCCCAGGTCCCAGCAAAGGAAACAGAGCGAGGGCGACATAGGAGACAGGGAAACAGACGTGTGAATCAGAGGGTGAGATGGAAAGAGCCAGTTTTTAGTTTCTGATTTTTGGGGAGCTATTTCTGATTGGGCGGTGGCTCTGGTAGGGTCATGTACTATATCCTTCAGAAAAACGAATGGCACAAACTGTGGGTCCCAGGAAGGACCAGCAGACCCGGGTCACTGCCACTGTCCACTGAGACTGACGGGCCACCTCCCCCGCCCCGTGGCCCCCTGAGCCATAGGACTGCTGAAAACCACTGAATGTACAGCCCAGGTTGGGGTGGGGAGCAGCCCCTGGGGGAGGGGGCTTCTCCTTTTGTTTGGTGCTGTGGGGGGTGGGAGAGATGAGACTGAGGGACTGCCACCCCACGTAGACGTGTTTCTTGGGGTGGAGGGGCTGAGGAGGGCCTACCTCCCTCTCCAACCCCAGCCATGGCCCCTCTTCCTTCCTCACCCCTATCCGTTTTGACTGTAAGTCCAGCTCACCTTTGCCTTCAATATGTAACCAAAGGAAAACTCAATACTGTTTCCACCACTGTCTGCCCACCCGAGCACCTTCTTACTCCCTGGACCTAGAAGGGGAGAAGAGGCTGGGGGTGGGGTGGATGGGGCCAGAGTGAACGGTTCTACAGCTGTACCCCCAAAACCTCCTCCAGGGTCTTGGAAGGGGTCCTGAGAGGTGGGATTGGGGCCGGGCTGGCAGGGCTGAGTTTGCGCGCTGTGTATCTTATGCACGTGAGTGTTTTTGTCTGAATGACTCCAGTGACTGCTCCAGCGGGGAGGCCCCTTCCTCCTTCCCTCTCAGCCATTTCTCACCCACTTCCCATACCCAGTGTTCATCCCCTACCTCCCCTTCCCACCGCAAAGGAAAATAGCCTTACAGACCCTAGCCCAGAAACCCTACTCCTGGGGCAAACCAATATGGGCCCCCATCCCACCTAGTTTGAACCCTACCTTTTAAGAAGGAGGGATAAGGAACAAAGCAGCCCCTTCCCCTCTAATTGTGGTGGCTCCAGCCTTCTGCAGCCTTGACCCAGGTGGGGCGAGGGCGGAGGTGAGGAATCTTTGAGGACCAAGCCCAGTGGTCTGGGAAGTGGGAGGTAGAGAGGGAAGGGTCTGCCTTGGGGGCTCCCTCCTCCCAACCCAACCCCTAGAGAAGCGACCAAATCCCAGAGATGGGGTGAAGCTGGGGTGGGGAGGGTCTACTCTTTGAATTACTTGAAGGTACTGACTCCAAGGCTGCTGTTGCCCACTTAGGTGTGAGGGGGACACTGTCACTGCATTTGGGAGGGCAGAGGGTGGTGGGTGACCAGAGGATCCACCTTGGCCCTCACCCACTCCTGCTAGGCCCTTTCCCTGGGGAATCTGGAAGCCTAACTTTGCCCCCAGGGAAGTTGGGGAGCGCCTTCCCTCCCTTCTCCACCCCTCACTCTGGGCACCCTCTCCAATTGCACTAAAGTAGCTGTTGTGCCAGTCTGCCCCCCCAACAGTGGGGGAGGTCTCTGCTTCCAGTCTTCTTCCCCCGCTGCCTCCGCTCCCACCCTGGACAATCTCCTTGTTTCCCTTGTGTTCCTGGATAGCTCAGCTTTGTATGTGTGTTTGGGGGGTGGGGGTGGGTTCTGACTGGAATGGGTTTGGCAGGGGTTTGGGAAGGGTTAGGGGAGGATGGAGGATGAAGTCTCCTGCCCCCTTCCCCAGCTCCAGGCCACAGAAGCCTGGGAAGGGAGGGTGCCTACTCTCGCTGCTGTGTGTCTTGCAGATGTGCCAAAATGGGGGTGGGTGGGATGGGAGGGTGCCTGGCAGAGCAGCCCCTGGGGTGGCTCTCTCAAAGCAATATAGTTCCCCTGCGGGGGACAGCAAGACAGGGGAGAGGGTTGGGGTGGGGACCTGGGGGTTCCCCATGTACAGCTGTGTATATTCAGGGGTGTTCTCTGTCTGGTACCCGCCGTGGGCATCTATGTGTGTGTGAACCTCCCCTTCCCCAAGCCCTGCATGACCTGTGATGCTGCAGACACCACCATCCTGTGTGCAGGTGTGTGTTGGGGGGGCACGGAGGGGCATGTTCCATGTCCTGTTGCACCCTCTACCCTGTGACCCATGTACTCGGTTGTAGGAAGTAAAGAGAACTGAGCACAATTCACTGGATTCTAGTGGAATCTTTCTCTAAGCAATTTTCCCATTCCTGCCTCTCCCTGCCCCGGAACCACCTGTGGTGCTAGTGTTGGGATCAGGGGCGTTTAACGCTGGTGGGCAGCAATAAGGGGCAGATGTGCCCAGATGCCTGCATCCCCAGGGTGCCGAGGGCAGCAGGAAAAAGTGGGGACCTCGGTGCATTTGCCCCACCCCTCCCCTTCCTGGGCTAAAGCACAATGCTCTCCCCGCAGATTAATGACCCTGCGCCCTCCAGGCCCCTACTCACATCCTCCCCCAACCGGCTTCGGGTCCTCCCACCACACTCTGGTTTTCTATGCTGTTTTGGTGCAAGTACAACTGTCGTAGTCATGGCTTTGGGATGGGTTCTGTTTATTAAAATCCTGTTGCTCCTACTGGCCCTGTGTCCCGCCTCCATTCCTGTGGTTGGGGGGAAGGAAGGGCAACCCGACCCCTTTCCACTGGCCCCGTCAGCCCTCAGTGGTCATGGGCAGTAGCCGCTCCTCCAGCAGGGCTATGGCAAGCATGAGGCCGCCCCCCAGCAGCAGCCCCAGCCCCTGCAGGAGCACATGGGGCGTAGGCTTGGGCTCTGGAGGACGAAGCAGGGCTGGTAGCTGAAAGAAAAAGAGGATGTCAGGATTCTGGCCTTGCCCCTGACCTCTCAACACCAGAGGAAGGGTGTCAAAAAGCATCAGCAGCCCCCGCCTAAACACCTCAGTCCCTTGTTTCTCAGACTTTTGCGGGCCTGTGGTCTGATGCCCTTCCAGGAGCTAATGGTAGAGGCGGAGGGACTGCTACCTCCCTCTCCTCCACTCCCACCTCCCCACTGCCCTTGTTTTCTCCGCTCTACCCGACATCTCTCACCATGTCCACAAGGGCCACATAGAGGAAGACCCCAGCAGTGACCCCAAACACCCAGGGAGTGAGGGGGACAGGGCCCAGGCTGAGCCCCACCCCCAGGACTGCACCCCCCAGTCCCAGGGCTCCAGACACAAGGCTCAGCAGCAGCAGCCGCCGAAAGGACAGCCCTGACTGGAGCAGCATGGCAAAGTCACCTGTTAGAGACAGAGGACAAGATGGGAGGGAGTAAGCTGGGGTGCCCCTCATCCATGCCACCCGCCAGCCTCCAAGCTCTACCCCTTGGAGCTGTCTCCTTTCTGGAGTCCACCCCGCCCTGCTCCTGCCATTCCTACCCAGTTCATGGGGCAGCTCGTGGCAGAAGACCGCTAAGGTGGTACTGAGGCCACTGGAGAAGCCATCAGAGAAGGCAGCACCTGGGGCCAACGGGGTTGGAAGTTGTCAGTCCAGAAGAAATGTCTCCTCAGAAGCAGGCTCCTGTGTTCTGTGGTCCTCCCATCCTCTCCCCATTTTCCTCAGGGCCCTCTCCTAGCCGCAGCGGATAACTAGGAACCCTGGCCTCCCCTTGGACCTGCTTCCCTCCATTCCCACCCCTCACACCTATGGCCAGCCCGTCAGTGAGGTTGTGTAGACCGTCTCCCAGGAGGACCATCCACGTGATATCAGTGCCACCCTGGTGCCCATGACTGTGGCCTTGGTGCCCAGGAGGGGCTGGGGCTGGTGGGTGCTGGCTGTTCTGCTCCCTCTGGCCTTGAGCCCCTAGCTCTGCGGGAAGAACCACAGGACAGTGTTGGTGGCTGCAAGTAAGGACTGTGAGCTTCGAGCCTACTCTTCAAATTTTCTCCTCTAGTCACCTGGAGCTGCCTGTAGGGGCTGAAGGGCCATCCCACTGCCATTCTCCGGGTCCAGGTTTCGTGTTTCGAGATCCCTTCGTTTTCGCCTGCAGCATCTCTGAAATAGGAGGGTATCCCTCCTAGTGGAGGAGGCAGCAGAGCCAGGGACTAAGGGGAAGCCAGGCCACAAGCTGGGAAAATGAACACCTGGTTCCACCTCTGGCACCTGGGATGTTCTTTGGCCTCTACCTTCTTCCCAGGTTGGCACCTCCCCTCTGTTTCTTGTTGACTTGAGCTCAGAAGATGATGCCATTTGGCCAGAAGTCCTGGGTCTGTGCTTAAGGAGCCCCTATCCACTCCCTGTTAGCCAATAGGTCCTGCACACCAGGCGAATATGGGAGATCCAGGAGCACACACTGCTCCTCTCTTGGCTTTTTGACCCAGTTCTTTTTTGGTTTTCTTTTTTGAGACAGAGTCTCACTCTGTCACCTGGGCTGAAGTGCAATGGTGCCGTCTTGGCTCACTGCAACCTCCACCTCCTGAGTTCAAGTGATTCTCCTGCCTCAGCCTCCTGAGTAGCTGGGATTACAGGCATGTACCACCACGCCCAGCTAATTTTTGTATTTTTAGTAGAGACAGGGTTTCACCATGTTGGTCAGGCTGATCTCGAACTCCTAACCTTGTGATCTGCCCGCCTCGGCCTCCCAAAGTGCTGGGATTACAGGCGTGAGCCACCACGCCCAGCCTGGCCCAGTTCTTGACTGGGACTCTGGTTTCAGCAGAAGGAGGAGAAAAGGGTATCACTCACTGGCCTGAGCCCTCGGTGTCGCAAAAGCCCCAGCATGTTCTCCAGCACAAAGAGCAGGAAGAGGCCTCCGAGCACTGACAGCCCCGGGCCCAGGTCCTCCTCTGGTAGTCCACCAGGTCCTGCGTGCCGCCCTTCTTGTGCCTGACAGAGAGAAGGTCAGGGCAGACCCTGGAAGCCCCTATACCCAACAACATCCCCTTGCATGGGTGGTGGCAAGCCTTTGCTCATATGCTCTACTTGAAGGCACCTGTGAGCTGAAGCCAGGCTCCAGGAGTAGGATGTGGGAGGTGATGGAAAGTGGGAGGGGATGTCCTGTGGCTGGGGATACCTTAGATCCATGGAGGCCAGGGGTTCAAAGAAGGGGCTTCACATACATGCGGTAGCAGGTGTAGCAGTGCATCCCCACAAAGAGTGCCCACGGCCAGGGCCCCCAGGAAGCCCAGTAAGGGCCGCAGTAGACGAGGTTCCAGGAGCCGCAGCAGCAGCAGGGATAGGGGAGAAGGGAGGCTGAGCAACAGGACTGCCAGGGCACTCTGAAGCAGGGCTGGGGAGAATCAGGGGCTGAAGTTAGGCCAGGGCAGGAGGAGGGTCCCACATGTAAGGTGGGGCAGAGAGAACACTACAAGGAGAGGCAGGACCCCAGTGAGCCTCCTTTCTTGGCATGGGCCCCACTTCCAGGATTCAGGGAGCCCCCCACCCACTCCTACTTGCTGACCAGATAGTAGATCCCCTGGGGGTGCAGGGGCCGGAGCTCCGATGCAGACGCGGCTGTCGATCTGATAAAGCAGGGCTGGGCACAGCAGAGCAAACTGACGAGGAGTCAGAGGAGCAGCGGGGCTCAGGCCAAAATTGACCAGCAGCTGGGAGCCGTTCAGACACTAGGGGAGTTGAGGTTCATACATTGGAGAATCACCAGGAACTATGACTCAGATCTTTAACACTTGGCCAGGTGCAGTGGCTCACACCTGTAATCCCAGTACTTGAGAGGCCCAGGCAGGTGGATCACCTGACGTCAGGAGTTCTAGACCAACCTGGCCAACATGGTGAAACCCTGTCTCTACTAAAAATACAAAAATTAGCTGGGGATGAGCCGGGTGCGGTGGCTCAGGCCTGTAATCCCAACACTTTGGGAGCCTGAGGCAGGTAGATTGCCTGAGCTCAGGAGTTCGAGACCAGCCTGGGCAACATGGTGAAACCCCATCTCTACTAAAGTACAAAATATTAGCTGGGCATGGTGGCGTGTGCCTATGGTCCCAGCTACTCAGGAGGCTGAGACAGGAGAATCGCTTGAACCCAGGAGGCAGAGGTTGCAGTGAGCCGAGATCACGCCAGTGCACTCCGGCCTGGGCGACAGAGTGAGACTCCATCTCAAAAAAAAAAAAAAAAAATTGCTGGGGATGGTAGTGAACACCTATAATCCCAGCTACTTGGGAGGCTGAGGCAGGAGAATTGCTTTAACCCAGGAGGTGGAGGTTGCAGTGAGCCGAGATCGCGCCATTGCATTCCAGCCTGGGTGACAGAGTCACACCCTGCCTCAAAAAAAAAAAAAAAAAAAATTTAACAGCTGTCCTTCCATTGCATAGACTCCTGGGTCTCTCCCAGGGTCCCCTTTGCTCCTACTGGCAGGTGTCTTGGGGACTGGGGCCAAGGGTACTTATAATCAATGTGTATTAATTATTAGTAAATATTCAGTCCAATGCAGGTATTCAATTCGATACAAACTGGGTGCTAGTGAGCATTGTCATCATTTCCCCCTCCAAACCCTGATCATTTCAATCATTTCATTGATTTGATAAATGAAGCTGGTTGGAAAACTAGAGCTCTCCATGCCAGAATCTTAAAAGGGAAAAGACCCTAAAATGCCATCTAACCTCCCTCTCAGCAGCCCTGTCCGATGTTCATCTGGCCTCAGCTTGAATGCTTCCTGCATAGGGCACTCACTGGACCTCCATCAGGGTTAGGCAGCTTTGTCTGCCCTCTGGTGTAAGTAGAACATATTCTCTGTCTTTCTGGATGAAGACGGCTATCCATTCCCTGCAGTTCTCCT
Source organism: Theropithecus gelada (assembly GCF_003255815.1). Classification (NCBI taxonomy): domain Eukaryota; kingdom Metazoa; phylum Chordata; class Mammalia; order Primates; family Cercopithecidae; genus Theropithecus; species Theropithecus gelada. The sequence goes on along the minus strand of NC_037679.1, from coordinate 15,298,238 downwards.
CTCCAGGTGACCATCCAGATCCTATCCTGGGCTGCTTCTCTAGATTCTCTGCTTTGCCATCTATTCCTCTAAACTGAGTCTTGGAGCTCTGGATATGGGCTCACCTGCTCTGATCCCAGAGGGAACATAGTTCACTATTGAAATAGCATCCCCTAAGACCACAATGGAATTTTTTTTTTCTTTTTTTGAGACGGAGTCTCGCTCTGTCACCCAGGCTGGAGTGCAGTGGTGTGATCTCGGCTTACTGCAATCTCTGCCTCCTGGGTTCAAGCAATTCTCCTGCCTCAGCCTCCTGAGTAGCTGGGATTACAGGCATGTGCCACCATGCCCAGCTATTTTTTTTTTTTTTTAGACGGAGTTTCCCTGTTGTTGCCCAGACTGGGGTGCAAATGGCACCATCTCGGCTCACTGCAACCTCCGCCTCCCGGGTTCAAGCGATTTGCTCACCTCAGCCTCCCAACTAGCTAGGATTACAGGCACCCGTTACCACGCCAGGCTAATTTTGTTTTTTGTTTTTTGTTTTTTTTTTGTTTTTTTTTTTTTGAGACGGAGTCTCGCTGTGTCTCCCAGGCTGGAGTGTGCAGTGGCGCGATCTCGGCTCACTGCAAACTCCGCCCCCTGGGTTCACGCCATTCTCCCGCCTCAGCCTCCCAAGTAGCTGGGACTACAGGCGCCCGCTACCACGCCCGGCTAATTTTTTGTATTTTTAGTAGAGACGGGGTTTCACCGTGTTAGCCAGGATAGTCTCGATCTCCTGACCTCGTGATCCACCCGCCTCGGCCTCCCAAAGTGCTGGGATTACAGGCTTGAGCCACCGCGCCCGGCCTAATTTTGTATTTTTTAGTAGAGATGAGGTTTCACCACGTTGGCCAGGCTGGTCTCAAACTCCTGACCTCAGGTGATCCGCTCACCTCGGCCTCCCAAAGTGTTGGGATTACAGGCATGAGCCACCACACCTGGCCCATGTTGGGATTTAAAAACAAAACAAAAAAAACCTGATTATTTAAACATTTCAGGCCATCTAATCCCATGGCTCCTTCCCCTTTAGAGACCATCAGACTCACATCCTCATTCAGGTGGTCAGCCAATGAGTGGTCCAGCAGCAGAAGCCTGTGAAAGAGGTCCAGGCCCGAGGGGGCTGGCCCACGGGGTAGATGAGGAGCCTTTGACTCTTCCAGGTCACCCCACCCTGAGGGACCCAGAGGCATCCCTGCCCAGACATCCACACTCAGCTCAGGGTTCTGCGGCCTGGAATGGATGAGACAGCAAGTCAGCCTCCCTTGTGTTCTCTATCAACCCGCTTTGAGAGGCTCCCAGGGAGTTTAGGGGGAAAGAGGGAACTAGCCACTGACGGGAGATCCTGGGACCCAGAAACCATGGAATGTCATTCTTAGGAAGATCTGAGAGTTGTCCATTTTCTGCCACTGGGGGGACAGAAAAAAGGAGGACAACCAGCCGGGCGCGGTGGCTCACGCCTGTAATCCCAGCACTTTGGGAGGCCAAGGTGGGTGGATCACATGAGGTCGGGAGTTCGAGACCAGCCTGACCAACATGGAGAAACCCCATCTCTACTAAAAATACAAAATTAGCCAGGGTGGTGGCGCATGCCTGTAATTCCAGCTACTTGGGAGGCTGAGGCAGGAGAATCACTTGAACCCGGGAGGCAGAGGTTGTGGTGAGCTGAGATTGCGCCATTGCACTCCAGCCTGCGCAAAAAGAGCGAAAGTCCGTCTCAAAAGAAAAAAAAGGAGGACAACCAAAAGGGCTACGAATGGCTGGGCACAGTGGCTTACACCTGTAATCCCAGCATTCTGGGAGGCTGAGGTGGGTGGATCACCTGAGGTCGGGAGTTCGAGACCAGCCTGACCAATATGGTGAAACCCCGTCTCTACTAAAATTACAAAAATTAGCCAGGCATGGTGGTGTGTGCCTGTAATCCCAGCTACTCAGGAGGCTGAGGCAGGAGAATTGCTTGAACCCGGGAGGTGGAGGTTACAGTGAGCCAAGATCACACCACTGCACTCTAGCCTGGGCAACAGAGTGAGACTCTGTCTCAAAAAAAGTTAAAAAAAAAAGAAAAGAAAAGAAAAAAGAAAGGGCTGCCAGGAAAGGGCTGCCAGGTGCGGTGGCTCATGCCTGTAATCCCAGCACTTTGGGAGGCCAAGGCAGGCAGATCACCTGAGGTCGGGACTTTGAGACCAGCCTGACCAACATGGAGAAACCCCGTCTCTACTAAAAATACAAAATTAGCTGGGTGCGGTGGCACATGCCTATAATCCCAGCTACCAGGGAGGCTGAGGCAGGAGAATTGCTTAAACCTGGGAGGCAGAGGTTGCGGTGAGCCGAGATAGCGCCACTGCACTCCAGCCTGGGCAACAAGAGCAAAACTCCATTTCAAAAAAAAAAAAAAGAAAAAGAAAGGGCTACGAATTTGGAGCCAAATTAGCCCAGAGACACTGAACAGTGATACTAAGAGCAAGAAATTTAAGGGCTTAGAGATTTGGAGGAGGAGAGAATTAGAAGGCAATGGAGGTCTAGGGTGGTGGCTCCCATCTGTAGTCCCAGCACTTTGGGAAGCTGAGGCAGGCAGATCGCTGAGCTGAGCCCAGGAGTTTGAGAACAACCTGGGCAACATGGCGAAGCCCTGTCTCTACAAAAAATTTTAAAAATTAGCCGAGTGTGGTGGTGTGTGCCTGTGGTCCCAGCTGCTCAGGAGGCTGAGGTGGGAGGATGGCTTCAGCCTGGGAGGCAGAGGTTGCAGTGAGCTGTGAATATGTCACTGCACTTCAGCCTGGGTGACAAAATGCGACCCCCCCCCCCCCCCGTCTCAAAAAGAGCGAGAAGGCAATAGAGGCATGAGAGGTTTTGAAGAGATACCAAGGAGCTGGGTTCTGAAGAATTTGTAACTCCAGGGATCTTGTGAGGAAGCCAGAATGAGGCAACTGGGGGCAAGCACTGAGAGAACCTGGGGGATGTGGCCCTGTGGAGTGGAGGAAGGGGTCAGTACCTGTGCGTGGAATTGTTTGCAGCTGGGGGTGCAGCCCGTCCAGTCAGAGGCCCATGCTGTCCCAGGCGAAGCCCCTGAACTCGGCCTAGCCCCAGGCTGTGGAGAAGCCGCGCCAAGCCCCCTGCAGTCAGCGTCCCATTCTCTCCATACAGGCCAAACAGCTGGGCCAGGTAATGGTTCTGCTCCTGCTCAGCAGGGCCCAGGTTGGGGACTGAGCCCCCTACCCAGCCCAAGATGACCCACACACAGAAGCCGGCCAGCAGATGACTCACTGGGGACCCCATCATTGGTGAGGGGAATGGCTTAGGGTCTCAGGTTCTGGCTCCTATTCTCCCCGAAACATCATGAGGACTGTGCCCTGGAAGAAGAACGAATGGGCTGGAGTTGCTGCTCTGCTCTCCAGCTCGGGTCCCTGGGGGAGCCAGAGCTCCTTACACCTGTTCCCCACCGAGTCCAGCAGCAGCCCCTACTGCAGCCTTCTTTCTCCCTTCACAATGCCTTCTTCGGGAGCAGCCTCTTGTTTGCCGGTTCCTAGAGCACCTCCCTGACTCGGAGCTCTCCCCATACTTCATCCAGAGCTGACTGTCCATTCCTTGTCCCCTAAACCCCACCCCTCAACTTTGCCCCACCTCTTTATCCCCCCTCAATCCCCAGGGCCTCACCCCTACTGGCAATGTGAGAGCTGTCACCTCAGGTCCCTTGTTAGACCTTGCCGTTGATGTTAAGCAGTTCCTGAGTCAGGGAGGGGGGAGTCCAGGCTTAGCCTCCAGGTGTCCAGGTGGATCGGAGGCCACGTCACATAGAAGGCTAAGATGCACACGCACCCCCTCCTAGCCCACCTGCCTTGGGGCGGGGTCAGGGGTGGGGCCAATGTGTGAAGGCTCACATAAGAGAGGAGTTAATGGTTCACTGGTCTCTGGGGTGGGGGTCAAAGGTCAGTCTCTGCTGGGCCCCTGAGTAGGGAGGGGCCACCCTCTGCCCTGGGAAAGCCACATGGCTAAGGAGAACCTGGGCCTAGTCTTTTTCCTCTTAAATAATTCACCCCATCCTTAACACAGTTAGTACCATTTTAGCCCTTTCCCGCATGTACTTCCACCCCACCTACCTTACATCTGGCACTAAACTTCATCTCCAACCCCCATCCCCATATACCTTGGGAAGGTTGGACCCAGGTGTCCCTAACCTGGGGAAGAGGGGGAAAAGGCAGATCAGTGGCAAGCCCAGATGCATGCATGGGAAATAAGCTGTTCTTAGCAATTTCTCACCCCAAGAAGAGAAAGAGCCAGAGCTCTAGGGATCAATGACCAAGAAAGGGGAAGCCCTGTGGGGGAGAGGAAACAAGGATCTGGGCTCCCCTCTGATGTCTGACCTGGCCTAAAATCAGGAAGCGAAGTCTGATAGGGGTGACTGGTCCAGGGGGTTGAGGTTGGCATTACCTGATCGCAGGAGACAAGGACACCCAGAGGAAGGGGGACACAGCCTTCTTGGTTCCAGCTGGGGGGGTAGGCAGGCAGGCGGGCAAGGGTCACCTGCAGGGAGGGGGTAGGGGAGGGACACTACCTTAAAGGGGCAGGTCTGCTTTGCCTAGGCCTCCTTACCTGTAACCTATCTTCCTTCCACCTTCTAGAGACACCCCACCTTCCCAAATGCCTAGTTGCTAACCTCTTCCTTTTCCCACAAAAAGTAAAGGAGTCCAACACAGAGTAGAGTGGTAACATTTATTAGGAAGGAGAGATTTCAGTTAGACTCCCATGTCTCACACAGAAGAAACAGATGGTAACTGCCATTTCTTTCTTTCTTTTCTTTTTTTTTTGAGATGGGAATTTCTCTCTTGTTGCCCAGGCTGGAGTGCAATGGTGCAATTTCGGCTCACCACAACCTCCGCCTCCCGGGTTCAAGCGAGTCTCCTGCCTCAGCCTCCCGAGTAGCTGGGATTACAGGCATACACCACCATGCCTGGCTAATTTTGTACTTTTACTAGAGATGGGGTTTCTCCATGTTGGTCAGGCTGGTCTCGAACTCCCGACCTCAGGTGATCCGCCCACCTCGGCCTCCCAAAGTGCTGGGATTACAGGCGTGAGCCACCGCGCCCAGCCAGTAACTGCCATTTCTAAAGAGGAAAGAGAGCAGGCAGAGGGTCCTGACTCCCAGGGGACAGCTAGTTCAGCTGGACAACGAGGGAGTATGAGATTAGGGTGGATAAGAACACTGCTCACCACCCCTCCACTGAAGTTCAGTGGCTAAAACACTGCTACACCAGCCAGCCAGTGGAAGGCTATCTTGCTCTCCAGGAGACACTTGGGATGTGGTTGGTGGCAGGAAGAAAGAATGTCATGCTATCTTTTGCTGCTCCTCCGGGTTTCTTTGCCGTTACTAACAGGGTTGCTGGAAGGGCCAGGTGGGCCTGCAGGTGTGTGGTTGGGCTGGCTTCGAGTGATTCGGGTGCTGGGCGGGGGGGAGGGAGTATGAGGGGGATGTGGGCCACCACCAGGACCTGTTGGGGCACTCAGTCCATTCCCATTCTGGCTCTCAGAGGCTAGTTGTGGGAGGAGAAGAAACAAAGGAATTAGTTAACATAGGAGAGGGGTCCATCTCAAGGCCTGCCTCCATGCCCCAAAGAGTGGCACAGTCTTCACCATGCACAACTGCGTCTTAATGCCAATTCGACCAAATGCAAAAGACTGTGGGCTACAAATATGAACGGAGCTCCAGAGAAGACTCACACGATCATTTGGGAAGTTGCTACATGAACCTCGGTATGATATTTTTCTCTCGTATTTATCTCACTATTATTGGGAATCAGACCTAGAATTAGCTGTTTAGTTCTAGGCTCAAGGATCTCTGACAAAAATGCCCCTTTACTGGGTCAGGCGCGGTGGCTCACGCCTGTAATCTCAGTACTTTGGGAGGCCGAGGTGGGTGGATCACGCGGTCAGGCATTCGAGACCAGCCTGGCCAACATAGTGAAACCCCGTCTCTACTGAAAATACAAAAATTTAGCTGGGTGTGCTGGCGGGCACCTGTAATCCCAGCTACTCAGGAGGCTGAGGCAGGAGAGTCGCTTAAACCTGGGAGGTGGAGGTTGCAGTGAGCCAAGATTGCGCCATTGCACTCCAGCCCTGGCGACAGTGCGAGACTCCATCTGAATTAAACAACAACAAAAAAAAGCCCTTTTACCAAAAGTGATTATAAAACTGGAGAAGCATGGCAAGGGGAAGGGCCTGAAGTCTCTGCGTTAAAATATGAGGCACTTAAAAAAAAAAGGTGTGTATGTGTGTACCATGATAATGTTCATTTTAGAAAATATAGATAAGCATAAGTGAAAAGATTATTACACATAATCTTACCCACCAAAGATAATAACAAGTCACATTTTTGTGTATATAAGTTTTTATTTTTAAATTTTTACTGTTTTAGAGATGAGGTCTCACTTTGTCACCCAGGCTTAGTGCAGTGGTGTGATCATAGCTCACTGCAGCCTCAAACTCCTTGCTCAAGCAATGCTCCTGCCTCAGCCTCCCAAGTAGCTAGGACGATGGGTGTGTACCACTGCATCTGGCTTAAATTTTCAATGTTTGACTGAAGCCAGGTGTGTGGGATGATTTCTTTGAGCTCTCATAATTCTGGACATACCACTATCATTGAACTTAACCATGGCGTATTATAATCATTATCTCTCTCCTGTGTAAACCACAAGCCCCTAAAGGCAGGTAGTGTGTTTTATTCTGTGGCAAATAGAAGGTGCTCTAGAAACATTTGTTACATGAAGGCATAGGCTTGCTTCTTGCATACAGTAGGGCACTATGAACCCTAAATAGCATGGAAGTTATAGCCTAGTGGTTCTTTTTTTTTTTTGAGAAACAGTCTCACTGTTGCCCAGGCTGGAATGCAGTGGCATGATCTCAGCTCACTGCAACCTCCGCTTCCCAGGTTCAAGCTATTCTCCTGCCTCAGCCTCCCAAGTAGCTGGGATTACAGGCTCCTGCCACCACATCTGGCTAATTTTTGTATTTTTTTTTTTTTTTTTTTTTTTTTTTTTTTTTTTTTTTGAGACGGAGTCTCGCTCTGTCGCCCAGGCTGGAGTGCAGTGGCCGGATCTCAGCTCACTGCAAGCTCCGCCTCCCGGGTTCACGCCATTCTCCGGCCTCAGCCTCCCGAGTAGCTGGGACTACAGGCGCCTGCCACCTCGCCCGGCTAGTTTTTTGTATTTCTTAATAGAGACGGGGTTTCACCGTGTTAGCCAGGATGGTCTCGATCTCCTGACCTCGTGATCCGCCCGTCTCGGCCTCCCAAAGTGCTGGGATTACAGGCTTGAGCCACCGCGCCCGGCCTTGTATTTTTAATAGAGATGGGGTTTCGCCATGTTGGCCATGGCTGGTCTTGAACTCCTGACCTCAGGTGATCTGCCTGCCTTGGCCTCCCAAAGTGCTGGGATTACAGGCGTGAGCCACTGTGCCCGGCCAACCCAGTGGTTCTTAAACCATATCTCTACTGAACCCTGCTGCTCCACTGGACTAAGATATCTGCAGCCCATGGCTGGGTGTGGTGCTCATGCCTGTAATCCCAGCACTTTTTTTTTCCCAGCCAAGGCAGGCAGATCACCTGAGGTCAGGAGTTCAAAACCAGCCTGGCCATCATGGTGAAACCCTGTCTCTACAAAAATTAGCCAGGCATGATGGCAGGTGCCTGTAATCCCAGCTACTCAGGAGGCTGAGGCAGGAGAATTGCTTGAACCCAGGAGGCAGAGGTTGCAGTGAGCCAAGGTCACGTAATTGCACTCCAGCCTGGGTGACATAGACTCCATCTTAAAAAAAAAAAAATTAGCTGGCCATGGTGGCAGGTGCCTGTAATCCCAGCTACTTGGGAGGCTGAGGCAGGAGAATCACTTGAGGCGGAGGTTGCAGTAAGCTGAGATTGCGCCATTGCACTCCAGCCTGGTCGACAAGAGCGAGACTTAGTCTAAAAAAAAAAAAAAAAAAAAAAAAAGAGGGGTCTGGGAGAATTGGGTGAAGGAGGATATACTGAGAAGAGAGAGCTTTGGAAAAGGAATGAGGGAAATGCATCTTTCTAGGCTGAGCAGAGTGGGAGAGTTAGGAGGACCAGTGGATGGAAGGGAACAGATTTACCTGGAGAAGCAGCAGAGGGTCCAGTGGTAGGCTGGGAAGCTGAAGGGTTGCTGTCGTTCTGCACCTGAAGGCACAGATTACATATTCAGATCCTGCTCCCTCCCATGCTTCTTGTCTTGATCTGCCCTCTTTTCCCACCATTGTGGCCACAGGACTCACCGCCTTGTTGGGTGTCTGCTGGGTGCTGTACTCTGGATTTGGCTCACTGAAGTTAGGAACCTCAGAATAAACCATACAGAATCTGCAAGGGGAGAAAGTAGCTAAAGCCTTGGATTCATCCTCTGGGCCACTGCTGGAGGCCTCAGAAAAGTCCCGATAGGTTGGACGTGGTCACTCACATCTGTAATCCTAGCACTTTGGGAGGCAGAAGCGGGAGGATCGCTTTAGCCCACAAGTTTGGGACCAGCCTGGGCAACATGGCGAAACCCCGTCTCTATAAAAAATACAAAAAAATTAGCTGGGTGTGGTGAAGCACGCCTGTAGTCTCAGCTACTTGGGAGGCTGACGTGGGAGGATCACCTGACCCTGGGAGGTCAAGGCTACCGTGAGCCGGGATCATGCCACTGCACTCCAGCCTGGGCGACAGAGACTGTTTCTCAAGAAAAACAACAACAACAACAACAGAGAAAGTCCAGAAATAAGGCTTGGAGTACACACCCTATGCTGCCTCCTTGCAAACCCCTTTGCCCTGGTGCTTCTTCGTCCCAATCCCCAAGATAGCACTTACTCTCCAATCTTCTGCAGATCACCCCCACGGCCAGTATATAGTGTCAGACAACCTTTGAAAACTGAAGCGTACCTACGGGAGCAAAAAAAGCAAAATTCAGAGTACTCAGAAGTGTTATAGGGACTGTTAACCCCACTCTTGATTGTTGTTGCCTTTGGAAGGCCAGAAGTCACCAGCTGGCTTACCCTTTGGTGAGCCGGATAATGTCCCCAGGCTGGATCAGATTGCCGACATCGTCCCAGACAGAGATATTGATGCTGCCTGTTTTGTCCGCCACTTTGCAGGTCCGAACCTCATGCCCGTCCTTTGTCTTGGTCACTCGGCCTGAACAGAACAGATAAATCGAGGTGGGAGGATGGTCAAATAAATGGGGTGGTAGCTGTCAGAAGGATGAGATGTAGATATTGGTGGAATGAGGGAAAAGGTGTACAAGCAGGGGAAAGGCCAAATCCCTGGGGCATAAGGGGTTGGGATTGTGGAAGGGGTGGTGCTGGGGGTGGAGGTGGGAGTTCAGGGGCCAGCACCATGGAGAGGGCCCTGAGTGGAAAGAGGCCCGCGTGGCACAGGAGGTCTAGATCTGGCAAGAGTTCTATCTACCCTATACCTGACTGCAACTTTCTGTCCCAGGGTCGAAGAGAGAGATTGGGAGTGAGGAGTGTCTTGCAGCTTGACTCGCCATCCCCATAGCAAGTTAAGAAAGCAGATAGCGTTCTTTCCCTCCTGCCCCCCACCCCAATCCCGGGAACCCGCCACCCCAGTATAGACACCTGTCTCCAGCACAATGAAGATGAGGTTCAGATTCTTGAGCCCAGGCTTGATATCCTTCACAAAGGTCTCCGTCGTCATGCTGCCCGAGCCTCGGCACCCCACTGGATGGGGAATAAGGGATGAAGGCTCAATGCTTGAATCCTTTGCCCCCATGCTCCACTTCCCAAGGCCTACCTACCCCATTAGGCCGGGGTCAGGCAGCCTCAACCCCTCTAACGCTTCTAAAAGATTTAAAAAGAACATCCCCGGAGGCCTCCAACTTCAAGATCAGAATTTGGGGGTCTCTGGACAGGCTGCTTTGGGGCTGGAAGGCCCCCTGCCGGGATGCTCTTTTAGTCTCAAGCCCTGAAGTGGCGGAGCCGACGGAGACAGGAGTAGGGAACCCGGTGCAGAGCCAGGGAGTAGAATCTTACTGGCCAGACCTTCCCGAACCCTCATCTCGACAACCCGGGACTCGCTCCATGCCCTCCCCTGCCCGCCGCCCACCACCCACCCAGCCAGCCGGCAGGACTGTGCACGCCGCTGAGCAGCCCGCAGGGGGAGCCACAGGCTCCGCTGCCGCCGGATGCTGCCCGGTGGAACGCGGGAGTGCGGCCATTCCCGGAAGTTTCCCCGGCTGGCCTCCTCCGGCCAATCAGCACCGCCCGGGCGCGCCCTGCGTCCCGCCGCCTGCCCTGCCCAGCCAATCGGGATCAGAGACTCGTGCGCCGCGAAGGGGGCGAATTTCAGGTATTAAAGGAACCTTGGAGATCGTTGGCTCTGCAGGGGGAAAGATCCACCACTAGAGGGCGCACAGGGCCCTAATTTTTCTTAACTTGGTTGGGGAGAATGCACTTAGGCTCTAAGACGTTTGTTAGGCTCTAAGAGTGACACAATGGGAAAAGGAGCAAGGGCTTCGGAATCTGGCGGACAAAAGTTTGAATCCTGGCTCAATGCTTCACTTCCTTTCTCGACTATTTAAACATATGTAATTCCAATTCCGCTAGGCGCGGTGGTTCACGCCTGTAATCCCAGCAAGTAGGGAGGCATAGGCTGGAGGATAGCATGAGTCCAGGAGTTCCAGACCTGCCTAGGAAATATAGCGAGACCCCATTCGCCACAAAAAGGGGAAAAAAAAGACAAAAAATATGTAATTCCATCTTACGAGAAAACGGAAGTTATATTTAAAAAAGTGCCTTGCACATAGGCACACACGGTTTCCTCCCTTTTTATTGCTCTAACCCTTATCTTTGTTCCTGATTTGAGGTTCTCATCTTTAAGGCACTATCCAGCTTGGTCAAGGTCTCTGGGAAAAGTGGCATTTATACCAGAGACAAAAGGCAGGCTCACCCTTCTTGGAAGAGATGGAACCTGCGGCATAGAGGGAAACATTTGTTAGGCCCTCTTTTTTTTTTTTTTTGAAACAGAGTCTCCCTGTGTAATCCAGGTTGGAGTGTACTGGTGCAATCTTGGCTCACTGCAACCTCTGCCTCCCTGGCTCAAGCGATCCTCCCACCACAGCCTCCGTAGTGGCTGGTACTACAGGTTCACACTACCATCCTCGGCTAATTTTTGTGTGTGTATATATATATATATATATATATATTTTTTTTTTTTTTTTTTTTTTTTTTTTTTGTAGAGACAGAGTTTTGCCCTGTTTCCCAGGCTGGTCTCAGACTCCTCAAGCGATCCACCCACCTCGTCCTCCCAAAGTGCTAGGATTACAGGCGTGAGCCCTTGCACCTGCCCGCAAAGGAGTCTTGCTCTGTCGCCCAGGCTGGAGTGCAGTGGTGCCATCTCGGCTCACTGCAACCTCTGCCTCCCGCGTTCAAGCGATTCTCCTGTGTTAGCCTCCCTAGTAGCTGGGATTACAGGCACCTGCCACTACGCCCGGCTACTTTTTTTGTATTTTTAGTAGAGACGGGGTTTCACCGTGTTGGCCAGCCTGGTCTCAAACTCCTGACCTCGCGATCCACCCGCCTCGGCCTCCCAAAGTGTTGGGATTAAAGGCGTGAACCACCGCGCCCGGCCATAGTACTCTTACCTTACTTGATCGCAGAGTCCCTCTAGAGGACGGCAGAAAGGAGGCCTGAAACTTTAGTTCCTTTCGGGACCTGTCAAATTGTCCACAAAAGGTAGCTAGCTCTGTATTGTTGTGTATAAACAAATTACATAAAGATATGTGTGTGTGTGTATGCGTGTATTAATGTGAATTAGCGTTTACTTAGCCAATGTCCACAATAAATACCATACTATTTAATACCAGATTAGCCTAGGAAGTCATGTAATTGTAATGCCTTGGTTTGTTTAATTAATCCCCTATCTTCTCATGGAGCTCTTTAGGCTCCACATTGACTTCCCTTGGATCCCAGATTCTCTACCGCCCACATCCCCAACACCACAGTGTGTAAGCTAAGGAAATCAAACCCCAACTCAGGAAGACGGAAATTTTTTCTCCCTTCCTTCCTTCCTCTTAGGTGTTTCAGGGAACTCCACAAGTGTTCGAGGAGCCATCGTGGATACGGCAGGAGAGCGCCTGGGAGAGAGGCAGACAACCCATTGAGCAGCCCAGATCTAAGCTTTGCGGTCAGACTCCCTCACTCCCCACCCCGCGGCCGCCTTGTTACGAAGTTCTAGGATGCTGACCAGGTCTCTGGAAAAGGGAGAGGGGCCGGACCCGCAGCAGGTCACGCTGCAGGTCTGCCTCTCCGCAATGATCTCGCACCAATCTGCGTCAGCTCTAAGACACAAGTCACCTGCACCCCTCCAAAGCGAAGCGTGGCCGGCCAGGCCCACACGTTCTTGCCGGGAAGAACACAGAGTTCTCCCTCCCAAAGGACTATATAGTCCTGGCTAGGCCTATATAGACTCTAGACTAGACTTCCGGTCTAGAGTGGAGGCCTGGCCAGCCTTCGTCCCTCCTGGTAGGCCGCTCGTGGCTGGTAGTGTAGGGGCTGAGTTAAACAAAGAGGCGGGGTTTGGTGACGAGCTTCCGCCGGGTTGCGTAGCAGCGGTGGGCGGGGCAAAGGATCCGTCTGAGAAGGCGACGAGTGGTCGGAGTCTTCTTTCCCCTCCTTCCCCTTTCCCTTCCCTACCCGGGAGAGGCTAGGACCCGGCACCAGGGCACTACTGTGGCCGCTGCGGCCTCAGCTCCGACTGGGTCAGGTTGCGGAGACTCCAGGCCGCTTCCAGGGCGGTGCGTACTGCGCCTGCGCGATCTTCCACCTAAAAGAGGGTGTGGGAGGGGAGGAGGTGATGTCCCAGGGGTATTGGGGCGGGGGGCTGAAATACTGGGGTTCAGAAGGAGGGATGGTGGTAGAGATAAAAATGTGGGCAGGGAAGCAGCACGGGCGAGGAGTCGGGAGGTGAGAAGGGGGCCCTGGAGATTGGGCTGTTGGGGAAGGTCCGTTGGAATAGGGGAGCTTTGAGAAGTGCGGGAGCGGCCAGAGCTAGCTGGAGGACCGGCAGCCGCGGACCTGGGGGAACAGCGTGGTGTTTAAATGGGCAATGATTGACGGGCCGGAAGCGGAGGAAGGGAGCATTCCGGGGGCCAGGCTGGGCAGGGGCGGTGGAACCTAAACCCCCGCCCTCCAAGCGCCATAGCTTGGCTCTTCTCCCATGCCTTGTCTTTGGCAGCCTTGTCCTCTCATTCCTTCCCCACTCCTCACCCCCTCCCAGCCCTCCATGAAGGAATCTCACATTCTTCACATCCGTGCGCTTGGTTTGCAGCCTGGCTCTCTTGACAGGTTTCACACACCACATACTGGAAGGCCTTCCCTAACTCAGGACTTTGGGAAATTGGGGAGTGGGGAGGAGGGGGCCAGAGGCAGAGCAGAAAGCCAGGAGGGGTGAGGGCGTTTTGCTTGAGGGATTGACAAACTGCTTCCCTGTTCAGAAACTTCATTTCACCTAATAGCAAGTGGGGCTGTTAATGAGGCCACTGTTCTTAGGGACTGGCCCGTGATAGTGTTATCCTTTTCTTTTTTTTTTTTTTTTTTTTTTTTTGAGACGGAGTCTCGCTGTGTCGCCCAGGCTGGAGTGCAGTGGCGCGATCTCGGCTCACTGCAAGCTCCGCCTCCCGGGTTCGCGCCATTCTCCCGCCTCAGCCTCCGAGTAGCTGGGACTACAGGCGCCCGCCACCACGCCCGGCTAGTTTTTTGTATTTTTAGTAGAGACGGGGTTTCACCATGTTAGCCAGGATGGTCTCGATCTCCTGACCTCGTGATCCACCCGCCTCGGCCTCCCAAAGTGCTGGGATTACAGGCTTGAGCCACCGCGCCCGGCCTGTGTTATCCTTTTCTATAGAGGAGTTTTAGAGTCTCACAATAGGGCGAGAGGCTGATAGTGTCGTTGGCTGATAGTTTTGCCCAAATAAGAATGGAGTGGACTAGTGGTAGAGAATGTGAGTGATGTAGTGTTACTACCTTGCATGTCCAGCCGACCGACCTGTGGCTAGGCCTACCTTCTAGTAAAAAGAAGGAACAAGCTTCTTTCAAGCATTTCCTCTCCGACTCTCAGTACTCTAAATTTATTTTGCATTATATATATTTTTTTAAGACGGAGTCTCACTCTTATCACCCAGGCTGGAGTGCAGTGGCACAATCTCGGCTCGCTGCAACCTCCTTCTGGATTCAAGCAATTCTCCTGCCTCAGCCTCCTGAATAGCTGGGATTACAGGCACCTGCCACCATGCCTGGCTAATTTTTTGTATTTTTAGTAGAGATGGGGTTTCACCATGTTGCCAGGCTGGTCTCAAACCCCTGACCTCAGCCTGGCACGGTGGCACACGCCTGTAATCCTAGTACTTTGGGAGGCCGAGGCGGGCAGATTGCCTGAGCTCAAGAGTTCGAGACCAGCCTGGGCAACACAGTGAAACCCCATCTCTACTAAAAATATAAAAAATTAGCTGGGCATGGCTGTGTGCGCCTGTAGTCCCAGCTACTTGGGAAGCTGAGGCAGGAGAATTGCTTGAACCCGGGAGGCAGAGGTTGCAGTGAGCTGAGATTGCGCTGTTGCACTCCAGCCTGGGCAACAGAGCGAGACTCTGTCTCCCCACAGTTCCCTCCGCCCCAAAAAAAACAACCCTGATGTCAGGTGATCGGTCCACCTCGGCCTCCCAAAGTGCTAGGATTACAGGCATGAGCCACTGCACCTGGCCTTATTTTGTATTCTGTTGCTACAAATAATCTTACTTTAGGATAACAGTATTCAGTATCCTTTCATATTCATTTATTTATTTATTTATTTTTGAGACAGGGTCTCACTCTGTCACCCAGGCCAATGTGCAGTGCTGCAATCTCTGCTCACTGCAGTCTCTGCTTCCTGGGCTCAGTTGATCTTCCTGCTTCAGCCTCCTCGGAAGCCGGGACTACAGGCACTCATACCACCATGCCCGGCTAATTTTTTTTTTTTTTTGTAGAGACAAGGTTTCACTATGTTGCCCAGGCTGGTCTCAAACTCTTGGACTCAAGTGATCCACCCACCTCGGCCACCCAAAGCGCTGGGATTACGGGTGTGAGCCACTGCATCCAGCCTCCTTTCATATTTATTTCATTTGATTTGCAGGACAGTATGTATAAGGGGTGTGCGTGTGTTTATACGTGTATACATATACACACATATAGACACCTTATATTAGGCCGGGCACAGTGGTTTACGCCTGTAACCCCAGCACTTTGGGAGGCCAAACGTGACGGATCACATGAGGCCAATCTGAGACCAGCCTGACCAACGTGTTGAAACCCCGCCTCTACTAAAGTATAAAACTTAGCCTGGCGGCCGGGCGCGGTGGCTCAAGCCTGTAATCCCAGCACTTTGGGAGGCCGAGACAGGCGGATCACGAGGTCAGGAGATCGAGACCATCCTGGCTAACACGGTGAAACCCTGTCTCTACTAAAACTACAAAAAACTAGCCGGGCACGGTGGTGGGCGCCTGTAGTCCCAGCTACTCGGGAGGCTGAGGCAGGAGAATGGCGCAAACCCGGGAGGCGGAGCTTGCAGTGAGCTGAGATCCGGCCACTGCACTCCAGCCCGGGCTACAGAGCAAGACTCCGTCTCAAAAAAAAAAAAAAAAAAAAACTTAGCCTGGCATGGTGACACGTGTCTGTGATCCCAGCTACTCAGGAGGCTGAGGCAGGAGAATTGTTTGAACCTGGGAGGTGGAGGTTGGCATGAGCTGAGGAGATCGTGTCAATGCACTCTATCCTGGGCGACAGAGCAAGACTCCATCTCAAAAAAAAAAAAGAAAGAAAAAATAGGCCAGGCATGGTGGCTCACGCCTGTAATCCCAGCACTTTGGGAGGCCCAGGTGGGCGGATCACAAGGTCAGGAGATCGAGACCATCCTGGCCAACATGGTGTAACCCCGTCTCTACTAAAAATACAAAAACTAGCTTGGCATGATGGCACACACCTGTAGTCCCAGCTACTTGGGAGGCTGAGGCAGGAGAATCGCTTGAACCTGGGAGGCAGAGGTTGCAGTGAGCTGAGATCATGCCACTGTACTCCAGCCTAGCGACAGAGCAACACTCTGTCTCAAAAAAAATATATGTATATATAAAATATATATAATACCTCTATATATTATATATACATTATATTAATATATGAGGCAGGTCTCATTTTTCTCTACTTGACAGTTGAAGAAACAGAAAAACTACAGCAGGGTTACTTGTTTAAATGTGTACATTTATGGGTGGGCGCAGTGGCTGGTGCCTGTAATCCCAGCACTTTGGGAGGCTGAGGTTGGAGGATTGCTGGTGCCTGCCCAGGAGTTAAAGACCAGCCTGGGCAACATGTCCAAACCCCGTGTCTACCAAAAATACAAAAATTAGTCAGGTGTGCTAGTGTGTGCCTGTGGTCCCAACTATTTGGGAGACTGAGGTGGGAGGATTGCTGGAGCCTGGGAAGGCAAGGCTGTAGTGAGCTATGATCATGCCACTGTACTCCAGCCTGGGCAATAGAGCAAGACCCTGTCTCAAAAAATAATAATAAAAATAATAATTTATGTGGGCCGGGTGCAGTGGCTCACACCTGTAATCCCAGCATTTTGGGAGGCTGAGGCAGGTGTATCACCTGAGGTCAGGAGTTTGAGACCAGCCTGGCCAACATGGTGAAACCCCATCTCTACTAAAAATACAAAAATTAGCCGGGCATGGTGGTGGGCGCCTGTAATCCCAGCTACTCTGGAGGCCGAGGTAGGAGAATTACTTGGGCTCGGGAAGCGGAGGCTGCAGTGAGCCAAGATCGCACCATTGCACTCCAGCCTAGGTGACTGAGTGAGACTCTGTCTCAAAATAATAATAATAATTTATGTGAATGCACTTCGGAAACATAAAAGCAGCAGTCCCCAGCCTTTTTGTGAAAGACAGGTTTTCTACAGATGGTGGGCGAGGGGATGGTTTTGGGATGAAACTCTTCCACCTCAGATCATCAGGCATTAGATTCTCATAGGGAGTGGGCAACCTAGATCCTTCGCATGTGCAGTTCACAATAGGGTTCGTGCTTCTATGAGAATCAAATGCTGCTGATGATCTGACAGGAGATGGAGCTCAGGCCTCAGTGCTTGCTTGTTTCCTGCTCACCTCCTTTTGTACGACCCGGTTCCTAATAGGCCACAGTCTGATACTGGTCCATCTGGGGATTTGGGGACCTCTGCATTAAAGCATCATCCTGTACACGTAATGTATTATGGATCTATGCATTTGTGTGTGTGTGTGTGTGTGTGTGTGTGTTTTGAGTTGGAGTCTTGCTGTGTCGCCTAGGCTGGAGTGCAATGGCACGATCTCAGCTCACTGCAACCTTCGCCTCCCGAGTTCAAGCAGTTCTCCCTGCCTCAGCTTTCTGAGTAGCTGGGATTACAGGCACCCACCACCATGCCTGGCTAATTTTTATATTTTTAGTAGAGATGGGGTTTTGCCGTGTTGACCAGGCTCATCTCGAACTCCTGACCTCAGGTGATCCACCCTCCTCGGCCTCCCAAAATGCTGGGATTCCAGGCGTGAGCCATCGCACCCAGCCGGACCTGTGCGTTTTGTAGTCACAGATTTGGAATCGTTATTACTGGTAGTTATGTGCACTGAATAAAAGAATCGTAAATCTCCAACAACTCCTCTTCTCTGCTTTTCCTCTTGTCCTTTTCTTTCCTCCTCCCAACTATGTTCAAATCTACTGGACCCTGTGTGTGTGCTTCCTTAGCTGGTGAGCTCCCTCCTTAGAAAGTAGTCTTACTTGCCTAGCACTGAAAACTTAGTGTTTAATGGAGTTGTCTCATCCTCTCCAACCAACTGCCAGATCCATCTGTCCAGTCTCCTTGCCAAGTGGAGGTAGTTCTCCTGACTCTCCTTTCTCTTCCTTGTTTCTATTACTAGAGTACTCCTGATTGTGACATCACATTCATCCCCTGGGTGATGGAGCTTGTCACTGGGAAGGAAGACTCAGTCGGAGAATAGCCAACAAGATGGGTTACTGGGAGAATCTCTTCAGTGGCACTGAGTGGAGGCATCAGGGGGTTGGAGCCTTGTGAACAGGGAACCTGCCCCCCAACACTTGAAAGGTAAAGAGCTTTGATTCAGAATCCCATTCCAGGCCTTAACCCTCTTCTCTGTCACTTGGGATTCCTTCTGCCCTTGAAAGCCCAGTTCTTAAAACTTCTTTCTGCAGAAAGCTTTCTGTGATTAATCTGTACCATTTGTTCTTTTCTGTATATTTTACAACTTACATTAATTATTAGCTTTTACTTGTTAAGTATTTGCTTAATACGTTTATGTGTTTTTTTCCTATGTACTCATTGGGCTCAAGCCTATACCTTAGTTTGAGGACAAGGATTATGTGTTTCTTCTTCTTTTTTTTTTTTTTTTTTTTTTTGAGACAGAGTCTTGCTCTGTCACCCAGGCTGGAGTGCAGTGGCACAATCTCAGCTCACTGCAACCTTCACCTCCTGGGTTCAAGCAGTTCTCCTGCCTCACTCTCCCAAATAGCTGGGATTATGGCTAATTTTTGTGTTTTTAGTAGAGATGGGGTTTCACCACGTTGGTCAGGCTGGTCTCGAACTCCTGACTTCAGGTGATCCGACTACCTTGACCTCCCAAAGTGCTGAGATTATGGATATAAGCCACTGCGCCCAGCCACGTATTTCTTCTTTATGTCTCTATTGATAAGGAGATTATGTATTTAGGATGATGAAGTTTGGGGTAACCACACAAATAGTGCTTGGAGCTGCTGACCAACTGGGAGGTCATTGCTGGCCTTTAATGCCTGGCAGGCCTCTTTTTAGACATTAGATGAGTTCTTGAAGAATTATATGCCTTCTGGATTATTTTGTAAATTGAATAAATTAAAACTAAAGAGACCTAACTTTAAAATCCCCACGTGGTTAATTCAGTATGATCCACGGCATTCTGGAATTAGACAGAACCTTAGAACCACTCATCTCACAAGTAAGGAAACTGAGTTCCGAAGAGGGGAAGTGATTTCAGTCTAAGGGTTCTGTTGCTTAAGTGAAAAAGATCTCTTCCATTCACGTAAAAAGTTAAGAGCTGCTTGGAGAGAGCAAGGTCAGTTTAGTGTTAGAGCCAGGATACCTTTTATAACATAATTACCCATTAATTTATCTTTTTTTTTTTTTTTTGAGACAGAGTCTCGCTCTGCCGCCCTGGCTGGAGTGCAGTGGCGCATGGTCTCTGCTCACTGCAAGCTCCGCCTCCTGGGTTCACATCATTCTCCTGCCTCAGCCTCCCAAGTAGCTGGGACTACAGGCGCCCGCCACCACGCCCAGCTAATTTTTTGTGTTTTTTTTTAAGTAGAGACAGGGTTTCACCATGTTAGCCAGGATGGTCTTGATCTCCTGACCTCATGATCCACCCGCCTCGGCCTCCCAAAGTACGGGGATTCCAGGCGTGAGCCACCGTGCCCGGCCCCGTTAATTTATCTTTTTTTCTTTTTTTTTTTTGAGATGGAGTCTTGCTCTGTCGCCAGGCTGGAGTGCAGTAGTGCAATCTCAGCTCACTGCAGTTTCTACCTCCTGGGTTCAAGTGATTCTCCTGCCTCAGCCTCCCAAGTAGCTGGGACTACAGGCACGTGCCATCACACCCAGCTAATTTCTTGTGTTTTTATTAGAGACAGGGTTTCACCATGTTGGCCAGGATGGTCTCAATCTCTTGATCTCATGATCCACCTGCCTCGGCCTCCCAAAGTGCTGGGATTACAGGCGTGAGCCACCAGTCCGGCCTATTTTTGTTTTATATGCTCAATCTTAGAATCTTAGAATCATAGAACTTATAGAGCACCTTAGAACTTAGGTAGCCCAGGATGCTTCATTTCATGTAGGGAACTGAGGCCCAGAGAGGCCAAATAAGTTGTCCAAGGTCATACATTTGGTTAGTGATAAAGCTAGAACTAGGACTCGGCTTTCTGGATTCCTAACAGTTTTTTTTTTTTTTCCAGAACTATTCACTGGGACACAGGGAGATATGATGAAATGTTTTAGAGACACCTGTGAGATCCTTTGCCAGCTAATTTTTTGACCACATTGAAGTTTCTAGGAGTCATCTGTTTCCTTAGATCAGGGCAGGTTATGGGGCCCTTTCTCTATGTGTTTAATTGTAGTGATCAGAGCTGGAGAATCCTCAGACCTCTGCACCTTTGTTGTATTCAGGGCATAGAGGAGAGACAATGGTAGATGGGAGACTGCATACTTATACCTGACTTTTGCCCTTATGTTTTTGCCACAAAATTGATGGCAGCATGCCCAGCTACCCAAAATGTAAATCATGGGTTAGAGTGACTTCTCTAATGGTTCTCTAAGCATGTGTGCATGAATGAATGTGCATGGTTTCATCTATGCTTATGGGTTCAAGAAATCCTGAATAAGTGTGGATAAATGTCCTTTAGGAAAAATGTGAATTCCTAGCTTTCTCTAGTGGGAGACCAGAGAAAACAACCACAACAGTAAGTTAAAAGGGCATAGAAAGGGGTCTGATAAGGCTCTTGCATTCCTTCATAAAAATTATTCTATTATAATGCTGACCGGGAATAAAGAGATATCCCAGTATAACACTGAGGAGATAAAGTAGCATAGTTACCTGTTTTGGATTTGGCCTATGGAATAGGAGACTGGAAGTGCAGTTTTCATTTTGGGTTTAGTATGGTCAGATAAGGGAGGTTGGCAGAACTCTTGTAAGGCCTCAAGGGACACTTCAGTGGTACTTCAATTCAGCTCCCCAGGTTTGAGTAAAACCTCCTAAGGCCTTTTCCTATCCTACACCCAAGGACAATATCCAGGAAACCGCTTCCAGTGGCTGTGGTCACTGGCTATGACTCTTGAGGTCCCTGTGATTTCAGGTTTACTAAGGGCTACTGCCCCAGGGCAGTGAGCAGCTGAATTATTTTGAGGCATCCCCCCTGGAATGATAACCTTTCCCTATGACAACCCACTGCAGTGTCAAGAATCCCAGAGATTAGAAGGAATAGTCAAGTAAACCTAACCTGATAGATTGAGATTGTCTGCCTGGGGGCAGTGCAAGGCAGCCTAGTCTAAAGCTGACTTCCAAGGTTGCGTATAACCATGTCAACATTGGTTTCCCATAGATGACAAATAGGAAATACCCTAACCAGATTAGAAATCTAAATTTCCCCTTAATTCTTAAGGCCACATCCCTGAAAGGGTACAGTTATAAAAAGGTGAATAAAGCAGAACCTCCAGAAAGACAAAGAGGGGTTTAGATTTAGGAATAACATTGTTTAGCATTTCTGCAGGTTTGAAAATAGTGACTTTATGATGGGAACCTTACAGCTCCTAATTTGGCTGGTGGGTTCCCATACTCTGTGGCCATCTCTGCACCAACTCAGGCAAGTTCTTTTCTGTTTATTTTGGGGGACATGGGATCTCCTGAAATCCCATTAAGAAAAATTTTCAGAATTTGTGTTCCTCCTCAAGACAATATTATTAGCATTGCTTTAAAATGAAAAGACGGCTGGACACAGTAGCTCACGTCTATAATCCCAGTACTTTTGGGAGGCTGAGGTGGGAGGATCGCTTGAGCCCAGTAATTCAAGACCAGCCTGGGCAACATGGTGAGACCCATCTCTATTAAAAAAATATATATATATACACCAGCTGGTATGGTGGCACACACCTGTAGTCCCTGCTACTCAAGAGGCTGAGTTGGGAGGGTCGTTTGAGCCTGGGAGATTGAGGCAGCAGTGAGCCATGATTGTGCCACTGCACTCCAGCCTGGATGACAGAATGAGATCCTGTCTTTTAAAAAAAAAAAAAAGAAAAGAAAAAATATTCAATGAAACATAGTACAAGCTCTAGGCCTATTTTCTTTCTTTCTTTCTTTCTTTTTTTTTTCTGGAGACAGTCTCTCTCTGTCATCCAGGCTGGAGTACAGTGGCTTGATCTTGGCTCACTGCAGCCTCTACCTCCCAGGTTCCCGCCATTCTCCTGCCTCAGCCTCCCAAGTAGCTGGGACTACAGGCACCCGCCACCACGCCCGGCTAATTTTTTGTATTTTTAGTAGAGACGGGGTTTCACCGTGTTAACCAGGATGGTCTTGATCTCCTGACCTCGTGATCCACCCGCCTCGGCCTCCCAAAGTGCTGGGATTACAGGCGTGAGCCACCGTGCCCGGCCTCTAGGCCTATTTTCTACATTACCTCATAGCAACAAGGAGAAGAGTTTAATTTTTTTGTTTTGTTTTTGAGACAGAGTCTCACTCTGTCACCCAGGCTGGAGTGTAATGGCCTGATCTCGACTCACTGCATCCTCCGCCTCCTGGGTTCAAGCAGTTCTCCTGCCTTAGCCTCCTGAGTAGCGGGGATTACAGGTGCCCACCACTATGCCTGGCTAATTTTTGTGTTTTTAGTAGAGATGGGGTTTCACCATGTTGGCCAGGCTGGTCTTGAATGCCTCACCTCAAATGATCTGCCCACCTCGGCCTCCCAAAGTGCTAGAATTACAGGCATGAACCACCGGGCCTGGCCTAGATTAATGTTATTTTAATTGTTGCTCCTTACACCAAGGATAACTGTTTTATTTCCAGAGACAGGGTCTCACTCTGTCACCCAGCCAGCACCAGCATGGCTCACTGATGCCTCAACCTCCTGCGTTCAAGCAATCCTCCCACCCAGGAGTTCCAGACTAGCCTGTGCAACACAGTGAAACCTTGTCTCTACTAAATATAATAAATTAGCTGGGTGTGGTTGGCAGCACCTGTGGTCCTAGCGACTCAGGAGACTGAGTCAGGAGAATTGCTTGAGCCTCCAAGGTCAAGACTACAGTGAGCTGTGATGGTACCACTGCATTCCAGCCTGGGTGATAGAGCGAGATCCTGTCTCAAAAAAAAAAAAAAAAATTAAATCTTGTGGAAATATGTGACCTAGATTGAAAGTGTAATCTCCGCATCTAGATTTTTTTTTTTCTTTTCTTTTTTTTTTTTTTTTTGAGATGGAATTTTGCTCTTGTTGCCCAGACTGGAGTGCAGTGGTGCTGTCTCGGCTCACTGCAACCTCTACCTCCCGGGTTCAAGCGATTCTCCTGCCTTAGCCTCCCAAGTAGTTGAAATTACAGACATGCGCCACCACGCCCAGCTAACTTTTTATATTTAGTAGAGATGGGGTTTCACCATGTTGGTCAGACCAGTCTCGAACTCCTGACCTCAGGTGATCCACCCGCCTTGGCCTCCCAAAGTGCTAGGATTACAGGCATGCACCACCTCATCCAGCCTACATCTGGATTTTTTTTTTGAGGTGGAGTCTTGCTCTGTTGCCCAGGCTGGAGTGTAGTGGCACAATCTCAGCTCACTGCAAGCCCCGCCTCCCAGGTTCACGCCATTCTTCTACCTCAGCCTCTTGAGTAGCTGGGACTACAGGCACCCGCCACTACGCCTGGCTAATTTTTTGTATTTTTTTTAGTAGAGATGGGGTTTCACTGTGTTAGCCATTGTGGTCTTGATCTCCTGACCTCGTGATCCGCCCACCTCAGCCTCCCAGAGTGCTGGGATTACAGACGTGAGACACCACGCCTGGCCTTTTTTTTTTTTTTTTTTTTTTTGAGACGGAGTTTCATTCTTGTGGCCCAGGCTGGAGTGCAGTGGCACAATCTCGGCTTACCACAACCTCTGCCTCCCGGGTTCAAGCAATTCTCCTGCCTCAGCCTGCCGAGTGGCTGAGATTACAGGCATGTGCCACCACGCCAGGCTAATTTTAGTATTTTTAGTAGAGATGGGATTTCATCATATTGGTCAGGCTGGCCTTGAACGCCCAACCTCAGGTGATCTGTCCCCTTTGGCCTCCCAAAGTGCTGGGATTACAGGCATGAGCCACCGCGTCTGGTCCTATATTTTTTTCTCTTTTTTTTTCTTTTTTGAGATGGAGTCTCGCTCTGTTGCCCAGGCTGGAGTGCAGTGGTGCAATCTCGGCTCACTGCAACCTCCACCCCCCGAGTTCAAGCAGTTCTCCTGCCTCAGCCTCCTAAGTAGCTGGGACTACAGGTGCGTGCCACCATGCCCAGCTAATTTTTTTTTTTTTTTTAAGTAGAGATGGGGTTTCACGATGTTGGCCAGGCTGGTCTTGAACTCTTGACTTTGTGATCCGCCCGCCTCAGCCTCTCAAAGTGCTAGTACTACAGGCGTGAGCCACCACAGCAGGCCCTAAGGGTTTTTTTTGTTTTTTTTGTTTTTTTTGAGACGAAGTCTCAGTCTTGTCCCCCATAGGTTGGAATACAATGGCAGGATCTCGGCTCACTGCAACCCCCGCCTCCCTCGTTCAAGCAATTCTCCTGCCTCAGCCTCCCGAGTAGCTGGGATTACAGGTGCCTGCCACCACGCCCGGGTAATTTTTGTATTTTTAGTAGAGATGGGGTTTCACTGTGTTGGCCAGGCTGGTCTTGGACTCCTGACTTCAGGTGACCCGCCCGCCTTGGCCTCCCAATGTGCTGGGATTATAGGTGTAAGCCACCACACCCAGCCCCGGCCCTAGATTTTTAAAATGTGTACGCTACATTTATTTTCTTTTGTTAAGTTTTTTTGTTTGTTTTTTTTTTTGTTTTGTTTATTTTTGAGACAGAGTCTCCCTCTGTTACCCAGGCTAGAGTGCAGTGGCATGATCGTGGCTCACTGCAACCTCTGCCTCCTAAGTGCAAGTGATTCTCCTGCCTCAGCCTCCCAAGTAGCTGGGATTGCAGGTGCATGCCACCACACCCAGCTAATTTTTTTGTATTTTTAGTACAGATGGTGTTTCACCATGTTGGCCAGGCTGATCTCGAACTCCTGACCTCAGGTGATCCACCTGCCTCAGCCTCCCAAAATGCTGGTATTACAAGCTTGAGTCCCTGCGCCCAGCCAAGTTATTTTTATTAAAATGGGTCTATACTATACATATTCTTTCTGCCACTTGTGTATTTCAGTTTGAGAGGCAATTTAGCCAAGTGGTTAAAAGCTTGGGCTTTGCAGCCAGTCTGTCTGGGTTTGAATCTGGCTCTACCACTTATTAGCTGTATGATTCTGGAAAAGCTTTTTAACCTTTGCACCTCTATTACTCATCTGTAAAATGTGAATAATTATAGTCCCAACCTTCTAGAGCTGTTGTAAGGATTAGATGAGTTAATTGGCAAAAAATGTTTAAAATACTGTCTGCCGTATAGTAATGCTCAATTAATGCTGGCTTCATTATTATTTAATTATATATATAGAATCAAGGCTGCAGTGAGCTGTGATTGTATCATTGTACTCCAGCCTGGGCAACAGAATAAGACCCTGTCTCTTAAAAAAATAGCATGATAGCATAGATGATATCTATAAATATAAATAAATTATTTGTATTTCTATATAATAAATATATTAAAACAATTTATTTAGAGACAGGATCTCACTTTGTCACCCAGGCTGGAGTAGAGTGGTGCAATCGGCTCACTGTAGCCTCAAGCTTCTGTTCTCAAGTGATCTTCCTGCCTTGGCCCCCCAAAGTGCTGGGATTATAGGTGTGAGCCACTGTACCCAGCACAAATAGTTTAAATAAATAATATGAAATAAATATATCTAGGTCATGTTAATTTGACATGATGTTGCATTTTATGGATGTAAGGAATTCTACTGGATAGATTTTTTACTATGACAATGCTTAAGCAGTTTATTATAATTCTTTTTGCACCCTTGTTTATTTATTTATTTATTTATTTTTTGAGACGGAGTCTCACTCTGTCGCCCGGGCTGGAGTGCAGTGGCCTGATCTCGGCTCACTGCAAGCTCCGCCTCCCGGGTTCGCGCCATTCTCTTGCCTCAGCCTCCCGAGTAGCTGGGACTATAGGCACCCGCCACCACTCCTGGCTAATTTTTTGTATTTTTTTAATAGAGACGGGGTTTCACTGTGTTTGCCAGGATGGTCTCGATCTCCTGACCTCATGATCCGCCCGCCTTGGCCTCCCAAAGTGCTGGGATTACAGGCGTGAGTCACCGTGCCCGGCTTTTTTTTTTTTTTTTGAGACGGAGTCTCCCTCTGTCGCCCAGGCTGGAGTGCAGTGGCGTGATCTCTGCTCGCTACAAGCTCTGCCTCCCGCATTCACACCATTCTCCTGCCTCAGCCTCCCGAGTAGCTGGGACTATAGGCACCCGCCACTATGCCCAGCTAATTTTTTGTATTTTTAGTAGAGACAGGGTTTCACTGTGTTAGCCAGGATGGTCTTGATCTCCTGACTTCGTGATCCACCCCCCTCAGCCTGGAATTCCAGCACTGGAAAAGTGCTGGAATTATAGGCGTGAGCCACCACGCCTGGCCCGCACCCTCGTTTATTTCCTTAGGATAAGTTTCTGGAAGTAAGATTACTAGGTAGAAAGGTATATGCTTTTTGAGGACAGTTTGTGGTTTTTGTTATGAGTTAATTTGATCAACATTTTCTGGCAAGAGTACATTTTTTTCCCAGACATGTTATGTGTGTCAGTACATGACATGTTATATTTGTATGTGTTATATGACATATGACATGTATAGTGTATAAAACATAAAGTAGATATTCTTTTTTTTTTTTTTTGGAGACGAAGTCTCGCTCTGTCACCCAGGCTGGAGTGCAATGACACGATCTTGGCTCACTGCAACCTCTGCCTTTTGGGTTCAAGCAATTCTCCTGCCTCAGCCTCTCGAGTAGCTGGGATTACAGGTGCCCACCACCATGTCCGGCTAATTTTTGTATTTTTAGTACAGATGGGGTTTCACCATCTTGGTCAGACTGGTCTTGAACTCCTGACCTCAGGTGATCCACCTGCCTTGGCCTCCCAAAGTGCTGGGATTACAGGCGTGAGCTACCACACCTGGCCTGAGTGGATATTCTTATTTTTTGTTTTAACCTTAAGTCTGTCTTTCACAGTTTAGTGTAATTATAGGTTTATTTACTAATTTGAATAGTGAATACACACACACACACAGAGAAAACCTTTTTCAAAGGTATAAAGGGATAATTAGAGAAATTAAAAATTCCCTCCTATCCTTGTTTCTTTGTACCTCCCATCCTTGTTTCTTTGTACCTCCTCTTTAGCAGCAAACGCTGTTGGCAGTTTTCTGTTTATCCTTCTGGAGAGTTCCATGCACATGTAAGCATACACACCTACATGTTGTTTTTCGTATTTGTGGTAGTGTACTTTACATATACTATTCTGTATCTTAGCTTTTTTCTCTTAACAGTATATCTTGGAATTTTTCCATACCTGGTGCATTTTAAGGGCAGCAAGGATTTTTTTTCTCTGATTAATTTTATAGTTATTATAGATAAATTACAATTTATTTCATTGAGGTAAATATTATAAAGTCAGCAGTTTAATGGATAAATTGTGGATATTTGGGGATATTTTTGCTCTCAGGTAGTAGCTATCTCAGCCAACTCCTCCTCTTGACCTTTTATCTTGCCCCTTTCCCTTCTTCCCAGCCCTTTGCATTTGTTTGGACTATGAAAGTAGCAGTAGCTGTCATCTACAATAGCGCTAAGCAGTCTGAGGTTGCATTAATTTAAGTAGCGAAGAAAAGTTGTGTCCATATTGATCAGTCCACATGTAGAACTGTAGGCACCCTGTTTTATCTTTTTTTTTTTTTGAAACAGAGTCTCCCTCTGTCGAGACTGAGATCCGGCCAGGCTGGAGTGCAGTGGCTGGATCTCAGCTCACTGAAACTTCCGCCTCCCAGGCTCAAGCAATTCTCCTGCCTCAATCTCCTGAGTAGCTGGGATTACAGGCATGTGCCACCACGCCCGGCTAATTTTGGTATTTTTAGTAGAGATGGGATTTCATCATGTTGGCCAGGCTGATCTCAAACTCCTGACCTCAGGTAATCCGCCCGCCTCAGCCTCCCGAAGTGCTGGGAGTACAGGCATGAACCACTGCGCCTGGCCTTTTTTTTTTTTGAGACAGAATTTCACTCTTGTTGCCCAGGCTGGAGTGCAATGGCATGATCTCGGCTCACTGCAACCTTCGCCTCCCGGGTTCAATCAGTTCTCCTGTCTCAGCCTCCCGAATAGCTGGGATTATAGGCATGTGCCACCACACCCGGCTAATTTTGTAATTTTAGTAGAGACAGGGTTTCTCCATGTTGGCCAGGCTGGTTTTGAACTCCCGACCTCAGGTAATCTGCCTACCTCAGCCTCCCAAAGTGTTGGGATTATAGGCGTGAGCCACTGCACCCAGCTGTTGTTGTTTTTTGAGTCAGAGTCTCACTCTGTCCCCCAGGCTGGAGTGCAGTGGTGCAATCTTGGCTCAAGTGAGTTCAACTTCTGAGTTCAAGTGATTCTCCTGTCTCAGCCTCCCAAGTAGCTGGGATTTCAGGCACGTGGCACCACTCCTGGCTAATTTTTGTATTTTTAATAGAGACAGGGTTTCACAATGTTGGCCAGGCTGTTCTTGAACTCCTGACCTCAGGTGATCCGCCAGCCTCAGCCTCTCAAAGTGCTGGAATTAGAGGCATGAACCACCGCTCCCGGCCCGATTTTTACAAGTTTATCAGTATGATTTTTTGAAAACCTGTCTCTGGACCTCTGACCTCTGTTTACCATTTTCCCTTCCTTCCTGCTTTAGAATTATCTCGTTTTTGTTTAAGGTAATTCCGTATCTCCCTACTGCTACCTCAGTGACCAGATTCTCTCCTGTCTTTATCTTTCCCTCTTCCCCTGTACTTTCCTCTCGGTACATAAAGACACTTAAGCCTTTCTCACCATAAGGAAGAACACCCCCACACAACCCACTTCCTCAGTTTCCTTTCTCCCTCTAGCTAGTTCAATTTCCCTTCCTTTGAAATTAGGCTTTTGAGTGCTGACTTCAGCATCACATATACTAAAATTGGAATGATAAAGAAATTAGTAGGGCCCCTGTGCAAGGATGACATGAAAATCTGTGAAGTGTTCCATATTTTTCCTGCGGCCACACAAGGTCCTAGCACAAGCCAACACTTTACCACCACGAGGGCCAGCAGCTTCTTCTAGGTACAGGACCCTTACCCTGAGTCTGCCCAAATAAACTCCTTGAGAATGCTCACCCACCAAAAAATCAAGCTTTTGACAGAGTGTGTCTTTGGTCCCTGTCTCTCCAACTCACCTCTTGTTCACTTTGTGTCACTGAAGTCTGGCTTCACTTTCAGTGCTACACTAAAACTACCCTCCACAACTCCCAGCTCCATGGAACTGCTTTACTGTGGTATCCACCGTCCCACATCCCAGCAATTCTTTGTTTTCTTTATCTGATTTGTCTGTCTGTAACTTTCGACAGTTGTCTTCCCTCCTGTAAGTTCTCCAACCCCTTGACAACTTTTTTTTTTTGAGACGGAGTCTTACTCTGTCGCGCAGGCTGAAGTGCAGTGGTACCATCTCCACTCACTGCAAGCTCCGCCTCCTGGGTTCCCGCCATTCTCCTGCCTCAGCCTCCCAAGTAGCTGGGACTATAAGCACCTGCCACCATGCCCGGCTAATTTTTTGTATTTTTAGTAGAGACCGGTTTCACCATGTTAGCCAGGATGGTCTCTATCTCCTGACCTCGTGCTCTACCTGCCTCGGCTTCCCAAAGTGCTGGGATTACAGGCACGAGCCACTGCGCCCGGCCAGTTGTTTAGTTACCTCTTCTTTGGGTTTGACCTTTGGGAACCCAAAGAAGGAGCATGGCACTATCGCTGCTGTTTGAGTCCTTGCTCTTTTGGACCTCACTCTTTTTTTTTTTCTTTCTTTTTTTCTTTTGAGACGGAGTCTTGCTCTGTCACCGGGCTAGAATGCAGTGGCGTAATCTCAGCTCATTGCAACCTCCGCCTCCTGGGTTCAAGTGATTCTCCTGCCTCAGCCTCCTGAGTAGCTGGGACTACAGGTACGCACCACCACACCCGGCTAATTTTTATGTTTTTAGTAGAGATGGGGTTTCACCATGTTGGCCAGGATGGTCTTGATCTCTTGACATCATGATCCATCTGCCTTGGCCTCCCAAAGTGCTAGGATTAAAGGCATGAGCCACCATGCCCGGCCCTTTCTTCTTCTTTATCCCCATCACCACCACCACCTGAGTTCAGACTCACTGTCACTCTCTGACTTAGATGTTCTTCCATTTCTCCCCTGTTAACATACTGATTCTAAAATGAAACTGTTATCACATTCTTTTTTAAGTCCTTCAGTGGCTCTCTCATACCCTTCAAAATAAAGTCCAAACTCCTCAGAGACTTTTCACAGCATGGCCCTTGCTTACCTCTCCAGCCTTGTCTCTTGACAGGCCCTCCCTCCCACCTCTCAGGTCAGCTTTTTCTTGAATCACTTGAAATTCTCTGAACCTATCATATGCCCTCTTCTGGGCATTTGGATGTGCTATTTTATGTGCCCTTTTATATGTGAGGTCGAACTCCTAACCTCAGGTAATCCGCCTACCTCAGCCTCCCAAAGTGCTGGGATTACACTAATGCCCTGCTCCCCCAACACTGAGCTAACTCTTGCCCTACAGGACACATTTCTGGTGACACCCAGTCCTGGAAAACTTATCAAAACCACCCTCTGCTTTCAGCCTGGGTTAGGTATTCATGTCTCTTGTCCTCATAAGGTCCTGTGTCTCCTCTGAGTATTTATCACTTTATATTTTAAATGTGTGCTTACATAATGTCTTCCCTATTAGAATTACATTTCTTTTCTTTTTTTTAAAGACAGAGTCTCACTGTGTCACCTAGGCTAGAGACCTATGACGTAATCTCGGCTCACTGCAACCTCCGCCTCCCGGGTTCAAGTGACTCTTGTGCCTCAACCTTCCAAGTAGCTGGGATTACAGATGTGCATCACCACGCCCAGCTAATTTTTGTATTTTTAGTAGAGATGGGTTTTCATCATGTTGGCCAGGCTGGTCTTGAACTCCTGACCTCAGGTTATGTACCTGCCCCGGACTCCCAAAGTGCTGGGATTACAGGCGTGAGCCACTGTGCCTTAGAATTAAATTTCTTGAGTCAGCTTCCACCGAGCCAAATGACTGCTGCATAGTAGACTTCCAATAAATATTTGTTGGATAAATGAATGGATCTTGACAATGAGTTTATGTTTGTCACATATTTGTAGGCTTTTTCTGAACTGGCCTCTGTTTGCTATTGTCCTTTCAGGACCTGGGTTTCAGTGATGAGACATGGGGTATGATGTAACCCGTTTCCAGGGGGATGTTGACGAAGATCTTATCTGCCCTATTTGCAGTGGAGTCTTGGAGGAGCCAGTACAGGTGAGTTGGTCTGATGGCAGGTTTGGTAGGGCAACAGGTAGCAGTGGAAATAGTAGAAAATATTCATGGGCAGTGGGACCCATGGGGAAGTCACTGTGTTTTTCTCTCTACCCCTACCCAATGGAGGTTTAGGTCAAAGGAGTAATGGTGACTACAAGAATAAGGCTTTCCAGAATCAATCTAGAGGTGGATGCCACAGAGATCCAGTGGTTCAGATTTTTTTCTAAGGTCACTCTGAAAGATTTCTCCTGTAAAATGGTCAGCTGCTTGTTTCTGTCTTGTGATAGTAGCTGGGTAGCTTCCTTTCCTCTACAGGAACTCTTACTAGGTTCCATCTTCCTGTCCATGATTGAACTTCTGGACTCTCCTAATAAGTTCTCTCTGCATTTTTATGACGTTGTGCTTCAGGTAATCAGCTAGTCTCCCTGCAGGCCTTTTCTACCTGCCTACTATCTAACAAATAGGAAGGCCAGCCGCAGTGGCTCACGCTTGTAATCCCAGCACTTTGGGCCAAGGTCGGTGGATCACGAGGTCAAGAGCCAGCCTGGCCAACATGGTGAAACCCCGTCTCTACTAAAAATACAAAAATTAGCCGGGCATGGTGGTACGTGCCTGTAGTCCCAGCTACTCAGGAGGCTGAGGCAGGAGAATCACTTGAACCCAGGAGTAGGAGGTTGCAGTGAGCTGAGATTGCGCCACTGCACTCCAGCCTGGGCGAGAGTGAGTGAGACTCCATCTCAAAAAAAAAAAAAACAGCAAATAGGAAGTGGGGAACTGTATGTACTGACCTATTTTTTTCCTGGGATCTACTGAAAAGACCAGGTTTTGATGCAGCCATGCACTCTGCATTTTGATGTGAAAGCTGCCACCTTCAATAGGTCATTTCTCTGCCAGCCTTGCCAGACCAGAGTCAGTTGTATCATCCTGGGGCAAGTACAAGGAGAAGCTCACGATTACCAGGCAAGTACAATGAGTGAGGTGAATCCTTAAGAGTTGTATTCTTGGGACAGCATCCTCGAGGATCCTTATTGCCCTCATTCTGTAAATACCAATTAATCCTTTCTCACTCCTGGCTATCTAGAGATTATCACATTTTCCAAACCAGGACACTAGGCAATGAAGTTTCATGGCCCTTCCCCCATTCACTGCTTACCTAACTCCCAGGGGCTCCCCTTGAGCCTTTGAGTTTATTTTTTCTCCCAGTACTCCAAAAGGAGTACTGATGCCTTGAACTGAATAAAATTCAGACTACATTCCAATGGCAACCAGCTCTGGACCTGTCTTCTTTCTAGGCCTTTGCAATCTGCTAGAGGCATATTAGATGGGTGTGGAGCAAGTCATCAAGTAGTAGTGTCAGGAGGTCACAGGGTGTGTCAGGTTCCCTCCTCACCCTGGCAGGGCCTTGTCTGTTTTCTGGCACTATCATTTTAGGCAAGTCACTTATGGAAAGGTGAGTCGTAGTTGGTGACAGTCTAGTCAGAAGCCACCCATCTACCTCCAGGCTTTACCTTCTGAGAAGCAGAGCAGGCAACCCTCATGATGCCAGGTTCCCGGACACATTTCTAAGGTTAGAAGGCTCCTGCTAGGGATGCTGATTTCCCCACATCATAATTATTTATTGTTTGAATAGGTGAAAAATGAACATAATTCAGAAATCAAAATAGTATAAAAAGGTATACGGTGAGAATTCTCACTTCTGTCCTTATTACTGTCTACCTAATTCCCCCACAGATAACTATTTTTATTAGTTTTTTTGGTATCCTTCCAGTGAGTATTAAGGCAGATACAAGCAAATATGAATAGATGTTTGCATATATATGTATTTGTATATGCATATGTATATATGAATATATCTGTTTTTTTTCACACCTCCTTTTCTTTGTTACACAAAAGGTAGTACATTCTGTATGCTTATGCAGGGGTGGCAGGTTTAGCTAGAATGGTTATGAAGAAGTTGACAGGCCGGGCATGGTGGCTTACGCTTGTAATCCTAGCACTTTGGGAGGCTGAGGCAGGTGGGTCACTTGAGGTCAGAAGCTCGAGACAAGCTGGCCAACATGGTGAAATCCTATCTCTACTAAAAATACAAAAAAAATTAGCTGGGTGGGGTGGGAGTAGCCTAAAATCCCGGCTACTTGGAAGGCTGAGGCAGGAGAATCGCTTGAACCCGGGAGGCGGAGGTTGCAGTGACCTAAGATCACTCCACTGCACTCCAGCCTGGGCGACAGGAGTGAGACTGTCAAAAAAAAAAAATGTAATGGGAAACTAAAGTGTTTTGTTTTGTTTTGAGACAGAATCTCGCTCTGTCACCCAAGCTGGAGTGCAATGGCGCGATCTTGGCTCACTGCAACTTCCGCCTCCCAGGTTCAAGCAATTCTTGTGCCTCAGCTTCCCGAGTAACTGGGATTACAGGGGCGCGCCACCATGTGTGGCTAATTTTTGTAATTTTAGTAG
This sequence comes from Theropithecus gelada, assembly GCF_003255815.1. Classification (NCBI taxonomy): domain Eukaryota; kingdom Metazoa; phylum Chordata; class Mammalia; order Primates; family Cercopithecidae; genus Theropithecus; species Theropithecus gelada. The sequence continues at coordinate 15,264,480 of NC_037679.1, read as the reverse complement.
AGATGGGGTTTCACCATGTTGGCCAGTCTGGTCTCAAACTCCTGACCTCAAGTGATCTGGCTGCCTCAGCTTCCCAAAGTGCTGGGATCACAGGCATGAGCCACTGTGCCCGGCCTTATTTAGCTTTCTTTTTGTTTTGTTTTGTTTTTTTGAGATGGAGTCTCGCACTTTAGCCCAGGCTGGAGTGCAGTGGCATGATCTTGGCTCACTGCAAGCTCCACCTCCCAGGTTCATGCCATTCTCCTGCCTCAGCCTCCCGAGTAGCTGCGACTACAGGCGCCTGCCACCACGCCTGGCTAATTTTTTGTATTTTTAGTAAAGATGGGGTTTCGGCCGGGCGCGGTGGCTCAAGCCTGTAATCCCAGCACTTTGGGAGGCCGAGATGGGCGGATCACGAGGTCAGGAGATCGAGACCATCCTGGCGAACACAGTGAAACCCCGTCTCTACTAAGAAATACAAAAAATAGCCGGGCGAGATGGCGGGCGCCTGTAGTCCCAGCTACTCGGGAGGCTGAGGCCGGAGAATGGCGTGAACCCGGGAGGCAGAGCTTGCAGTGAGCTGAGATCCGGCCACTGCACTCCGGCCTGGGCGACAGAGCGAGACTCCGTCTCAAAAAAAAAAAAAAAAAAAAAAAAAAAAAGATGGGGTTTCACTGTGTTAGCCAGGATGGTCTCAATTTCCTGACCTCGTGATCCGCCCGCCTCAGCCTTCCAAAGTGCTGGGATTACAGGCGTGAGCCGCCACGCCTGGCCTAGCTTTCTGACATTGAATTTTTGCCAGTAAATATGTCCTCCTGCTCTCTAAATCTATCATCTGAATTATCCTTCAAGACCATATCAAATTTGGTCCTCTTCATAAATACCTGCCGTGATTGAGCTAGCCTGAAAAGACTTCACCCTCCTCTGGACATTTTTGGCAATTATTGTGTGTGCAATCCAGATGGCAATTAATAATTGGCTGCCTTGTGTCATCTGTCCTATTGTCCTGGAATATCATTTATATCTCTTATTGTTATATAACATTTTACTTGTTTGTCTTGTTTCACAACTCATTTTTAATCTTGAGCACAGGGAACATAGATATATATTTTTTGAAACAGGTCCTGGCTCTGTCACCCAGGCTGGAGTGCAGTGGTGCAGTCTTGGTTCACTGCAACCTCCGCCTCCTGGGCTCAAGCCACCCTCCGTCCTCCCACCTCAGCCTTCTGACTAGCTGGGACTATAGGCACGTGCCACCATGCCCAGCTAATTTTTTTTTTTTTTTTTTGAGATGGAGTCTTATTCTTTTGCCCAGGCTGGAGTGCAGTGGTGCAGTCTTGGCTCACTGCAATCTCCACCTCCTGGGTTCAAGCGATTTTTCTGCCTTAGCCTCCTGAGTATCTGTGATTATAGGTGTGCGCCACCACCCCTGGCTAATTTTTTTGTATTTTTAGTAGAGACAGGGTTTCACCATGTTGGTCAGGCTGGTCTTAAACTCCTGACCTCGTGGTCCGCCTGCCTTGGCCTCCCAAAGTGCTGGGATTACAGGCATGAGCCACTGCGCCTGGCCTACACCGGCTAATTTTTGTAACTTTTGTAGAGATGGGGTTTTGTCATGTTGTCTGGGATGGTCTCAAACTCCTGAGGTCAAACAGTGTGCCTACCTTAGCCTCCCAAAGTGCTGGGATTATAGGCATGAGCCACCGTGCCCAGCAGGAAACATATCTTAAGCCTGTCCCCTACAATGCCTTGCCCATAGTAGATCTATACTTTGCTTGACCCAACAGACCTCTTGCGGTAGAAGCTGCTCAAAGGCATGATTGGCTTTGTAGAGTTATCATATCCAGGCTCTTAGGTCCTGCTAATTCCCTTATGCCCCTTTTGCCTTGTTCTCTCTTCTAGGCACCTCATTGTGAACATGCTTTCTGCAACGCCTGCATCACCCAGTGGTTCTCTCAGCAACAGACATGTCCAGTGGACCGTAGTGTTGTGACGGTCGCCCATCTGCGCCCAGTACCTCGGATCATGCGGAACATGCTGTCAAAGCTGCAGATTGCCTGTGACAACGCTGTGTTTGGCTGTAGTGCCGTTGTCCGGCTTGACAACCTCATGTCTCACCTCAGCGACTGTGAGCACAACCCGAAACGGCCTGTGACCTGTGAACAGGGCTGTGGGTGAGATCTGTTCCCCTCTTCTGCCCCACATGGATAAGGGCCATCTCATTTATGCCCCTATCGCTGGATGCCCTCCTCACTAGCTGAGGAGGTCTCTTAGGCATGTTGGCAAGGAGTATTCTTAGCCTCCTTGGCTCCCTGCTCTAAGATCTTACTTTCTTGCTGCTTTTCCAACTATAATAATTTTGCTCTTGCTTTAACAAAAGAAGGGGCACAGCAATTCAGTAAATTTGTATAATAACACTAAAGATTGATTGACTCTGTTCTTCCCTTTCAGTCCAATACTACTTTCTGTTTGTCAGTTTGACTGCTGTAATTGCCAGCCTTCTCATATTTCCTCTGACCCTATTTTTTCTTTCTGTGAGTTATGAAATATTTGACTAAATGTTGATAGCTGAGGGGTGTGTTAGCTCACACCTGTAATCCTAGCACTTTGGGAGGCCAAAGTGGGCAGGTCACTTCAGGCCAGGAGTTCAAGACTAACCTGGCCAACATGGCAAAACCTTGTCTCTATTAAAAATACAAAAATTGCCAGGCACGGTGGCTCACACCTGTAATCCCAGCACTTTGGGAGGCCGAGGCGGGCGGATCACAAGGTCAGGAGATCGAGACCACGGTGAAACCCCGTCTCTACTAAAAATACAAAAAATTAGCCGGGCGCGGTGGCGGGTGCCTGTAGTCCCAGCTACTCAGGAGGCTGAGGCAGGAGAATGGCGTGAACCCGGGAGGCGGAGCTTGCAGTGAGCCGAGATCGCGCCACTACACTCCAGCCTGGGCGACAGAGCGAGACTCTGTCTCAAAAAATAAATAAATAAATAAATAAATAAATAAATAAATAAAAATACAAAAATTAGCCAGGTGTGGGGCCGGGTGTGGTGGCTCACACCTGTAATCCCAGCACTTTGGGAGGCCAAGGAAGGCAGATCATGAGGTCAGGAGATTGAGACCATCCTGGCTAACACGGTGAAACCCCATCTCTACAAAAATACAAAAAATTAGCCAAGCGTGGTGGCAGGCGCCTGTAGGGGAAAGCTACTTGGGAGACTGAGGCAGGAGAATGGCGTGAACCAGGGAGGAGGAGCTTGCAGTGAGCCGAGATCACGCCACTGCACTGTAGCCTAAGCAACAGAGCAAGACTCTGTCTCAAAAAAAAAAAAAAAAATTAGCCAGGTGTGGTGGTGCATGCCTGTAATCCCAGCTACTTGGGAGGCTGAGGCATGAGAATCGCTTAAAACCAGGAGGTAGAGGTTGCAGTGAGCTGAGATCACACCATTGCACTCCAGCCTGGGCTGGACTCTGTTCCCCCTAACTAACTAACTAAGAAATAAAAAGAATGTTGATAGCTGGGGCTGTGAATATAGGGCTTCTCTGAAGCAATAAGTGCACAGGCAGAATCTGTAGGAGGAAAAGGAGAGCTGTGCAGTAGATAAAAACAGTGTGTCAAAATAAATAAATAGTCCCAGTGCGGTGGCTCACGCCTGTAATCCCAGCACTTGGGAGGCTGAGGCGGGTGGATCACCTGAGGTCAGGAGTTCAAGACCAGTGTAGCCAACATGGTGAAACCCTGTCTCTACTAAAAATACAAAAATTAGCCAGGCGTCCTGGCGGGCACCTGTAATCCCAGCTGCTCAGGAGGCTGAGGCACAAGAATTGCTTGAACCCCATGAGGCAGAGGTTGCAGTGAGCCAAGACTGTGCCATTACACTCCAACCTGGGCAACAAGAGTGAAACCTGGTCTCAAAAAAAAAAAAGTAAAATAAGAGGCCAGGCACAGTGGCTCACGCCTGTAATCCCAGCACTTTGGGAGGCCAAGGCGGTGCAGATCACATGAGGCCAAGAGTTTGAGACCAGCCTGGCTAACATGGGGAAACCCGTTTCTACTAAAAATACAAAAAGTTAGCTGGGCATGGTGGCGCACGCCTGTAATCCCAGCTACCCGGGAGGCTAAGGCAGGAGAAATCGCTTGAACCTGGGAGGCAGAGGTTGCGCTGAGCTGAGATCGTGCCATTGCACTCCAGTTTGCGCAACAAGAGCGAAACTCCATGTCAAAAAAAAAAAAAAAAGATAAAAAATAAAATAAGATAAAATAAATATAAAAAGTAGATAAAACACTGTGTCTTGATTGGGGAAAGAAATTTAAGGAAAATAGACAGCAAAGGGGCAAGTAGGAAGCTTGGAAGAAGAAAGTGAAGGGAATGAATGAGGGAGGCCTGAAATGTTAGAAATTTTGGGTAGGACAAAATCTGCTCAGCAGTTACCTGCCACAGAATAGGCCATTTGCATACATGTCCTGGTGATCACCCCTGTTCTGCTCTTTCTCCACCCTGGTCTGCAGCCTGGAGATGCCCAAAGATGAGCTGCCCAACCATAACTGCATTAAGCACCTGCGCTCAGTGGTACAGCAGCAGCAGACACGCATCGCAGAGCTGGAGAAGACGTCAGCTGAACACAAACACCAGCTGGCGGAGCAGGTAGGCCCCAAGACACGGGGGAGAACATATCCCTCATATGCAGATAACTGCCTGCCTGTGGGTAATAAAACCAGTTGTGAACACATAGACCTGTGCTTACACTTGTGAGTTTGGATGAGTGGCTATTCTGCCTGTGGCTTAGCAGGGAATCAGATTGGAGCTCTCCTTGACTTTCCTTCATCCCATTCATAGCATTCATTCACCTAACAGTTACCAGATGCCTCCTCTGTGAAGGCACATTTTGTAAGTACTAAGGAGACAGCTGTGAGTGAGACAGTCCTATCCCTGTCTTCCTGAAGCTTACAAACTGGTTGTTCTTCACATCTCTCAGTTGTCTTCATTCTCAGATAAACTTTTGTCTTTTTTCTGCTGTCTGCCTTAGACATTATTCCTGTTCTTCTTCTCCACAACAGAAGCGAGACATCCAGCTGCTAAAGGCATACATGCGTGCAATCCGCAGTGTCAACCCCAACCTTCAGAACCTGGAGGAGACAATTGAATACAACGAGATCCTAGAGTGAGTGTCACTCAGGACATGGAGTGATTCCACGTCCTGACAGTAAGGCCTGAAAGGCGCTAAGAGCAGGAGAGTAGGCCGGGCGCGGTGGCTCAAGCCTGTAATCCCAGCACTTTGGGAGGCCAAGGCGGGTGGATCACGAGGTCAGGAGATCGAGACTATCCTGGCTAACACGGTGAAACCCCGTCTCTACTAAAAATACAAAAAATTAGCCGGGCGTGGTAGCGGGCGCCTGTAGTCCCAGCTACTTGGGAGGCTGAGGCGGGAGAACGGCGTGAACCCAGGGGGCGGAGCTTGCAGTGAGCCGAGATCGCGCCACTGCACTCCAGCCTGGGAGACACAGCGAGACTCCGTCTCAAAAAAAAAAAAAAAAAAAAGAGCAGGAGAGTAGCAGAAGGAGGGCATTGGAGAGCTGGGCTGGGGGATCACTGCTTCTCAGATATTGGCATTAAGGAAAGGGGCCGAGGAGAAGAGGATAACCCTTAGCTCCACTACAGGATGTCTTACGCGTTTGGGTGGATGGAAGGGAAAGCCTACCCAAGGATGCACTTTATCCAGAATTAAGTGAGTACCCATGTACAAAGCCCTGTATTAAAGGCTGTGGAGTGCTAGGAGGGCCAAAAAGAAATAGAAGATAGGCCGGGCGTGGTGGCTCACACCTGTAATCCCAGCACTTTGGGAGGCCGAGGCGGGCAGATCACGAGGTCAGGAGATCGAGACCATCCTGGCTAACACAGTGAAACCCCGTCTCTACTGAAAAAAAAAACAAAAAAATTAGCCGGGCGTGGTGATGGGCACCTGCAGTCCCAGCTACTCCGGAGGCTGAGGCAGGAGAATGGCGTGAACCCGGGAGGTGGAGCTTGCAGTGAGCCGAGATCGCGCCACTGCACTCCAGCCTGGGCAACAGAGTGAGACTCCGTCTCAAAAAAAAAAAAAAAGAAATAGAAGATATTATCCCTGTCTTCAGGTAGCTTACAACCCAGAGAAGAGGAGGCAGAGTGCAAGTCCAGGAAAGTGATCTCTAAAATGCAGCAAAAACAAGTGAAGTATACAAGCGAAGTCTAAGATCTTTTTCAGTTCTGGAGTCCTATACAGTTCATAGACTAAACTGTAAGTGTGAATCAATATATATAGGGCAAATAGTGCTGAGTGGGACATAGTATAGAGGAATAATTGTTTTATTCACTAAACATAGAGCACTAACTGTGTTAGGTGCTGTATGTGCTAAGTATTGGAATTTCTAAGAAAAGTAAGGCCGGGCGCGGTGGCTCAAGCCTGTAATCCCAGCACTTTGGGAGGCCGAGACGGGCGGATCACGAGGTCAGGAGATCGAGACCATCCTGGCTAACACGGTGAAACCCCGTCTCTACTAAAAAAAAGACAGAAAACTAGCCGGGCGAGGTGGCGGGCGCCTGTAGTCCCAGCTGCTCTGGAGGCTGAGGCAGGAGAATGGCGTGAACCCGGGAGGCGGAGCTTGCAGTGAGCTGAGATCCGGCCACTGCACTCCAGCCTGGGCGGCAGAGCGAGACTCCGCCTCAAAAAAAAAAAAAAGAAAAGTAACAGGGACAGAGTGTAGACTCGTGGAATTTAATCTGGTGAGTAACGTTTGGTGACTCAGTTGGGACCAACTGGGGAAAATTCGCGGTTTCTGAGCCAATCATGGAAGGAAAGAAGGAAGAATAGGTGAGTTGAGTGCAGAGTGGGTAGTTATTTCTATTAGCAGAAAAAGCCAATACAGAGAAAGGAGATGATCTGGAATGACCATCTTTAACCACCTCCACACAGGTGGGTGAACTCCCTTCAGCCAGCAAGAGTGACCCGCTGGGGAGGGATGATCTCGACTCCTGATGCCGTGCTCCAGGCTGTAATCAAGCGCTCCCTGGTGGAGAGTGGCTGTCCTGCTTCTATTGTCAACGAGCTGATTGAAAATGCCCATGAGCGTAGCTGGCCCCAGGGTCTGGCCACACTAGAGACTAGACAGATGAACCGACGCTACTATGAGAACTACGTGGCCAAGCGCATCCCTGGCAAGCAGGCTGTTGTCGTGATGGCCTGTGAGAACCAACATATGGGTGATGACATGGTGCAGGAGCCAGGCCTTGTCATGATATTTGCTCATGGCGTGGAAGAGATATAGGAGAACTCGACCGGCTATCAGGAAGAGATGGAAATCAGAAAATCCCATCACTCCAGCAGCTGGGACCTGAGTCCTCTCCACCATCCTTAATACTGTGGCTTATACCTGAGCCACACATCTCACTGCCCTTCTGGCACTGAAGGGCCCTGGGGTAGTTTGCTCAGCCTTTCAGGTGGGAAACCCAGATTTCCTCCCTTTGCCATATTCCCCTAAAATGTCTATAAATTGTCAGTCTGAGTGGGAAAGCCCCCACCTCCATCCATTTTCCTGCTTAGGGTTCCTGGTTCCAGTTATTTTCAGAAAGCACAAAGAGATTCAATTTCCCTGGAGTGTCAGGACAGAGTAAGGAATCTCTAGTCGTCCCTCTCCTCCAAAACCAGGGAATCAGAGCAGGCAGGCCTGTTGACTCTAAGCAGCAGACATCCTGAAGAAATGGTAAGGGTGGAGCCAAATCTCTAGAAATAAGTAGTGAGGCCAGTAATTGGCCATCACAGATGGCCCTTAGGGGAAGACTGGACCTCTGTGCCAAGCAGTATCCCTGTTCAGTCCACCTTAAAGGTGCAGGCACCCACTGGGTCTACCAGTATGCAGGTTGGGATACTGAAAATTTCCAGATGAGCTCTTCTTTCCTATAAGTTTTCATAATTAGGGAATGCCAGGGTTTAGGGTAGGGGTTAGTCTGTTGGGGTTGATGTGTTCAGCAAGAAGCTACTCCTAGCTTTTGCTAAAATATGGTCAGCACTGCCTCTTGTGGCACAGGCCATAATTGTTCCATAGAGCCCTCTCTAGCCCTGTGACTGTAGTTAGTTACTTTGATAATTTTCTTTGGCCATTGTTTATATTTCACAAACTCCACCTACTTCCCTTCCCCTTCCCCTTTTTTTTTAAAGAATGGCCTGATCATGGCTATCTCAGCCACATTGTTGGCAATTTAATTTATTTACCTTTTTTTTTTTTTTTTTTAAAGAAAGGAAAAAAGAAAAAAAATCAAACTTGAAACTTTTGATGTTCCTATTGTGGGGATTTTGGATTGGGTGGGACAGGGATGGGGGTGTGTTTTATATTTTTTCCTTTTCAGCACAACCTTTGGCTTTAATATAGGAAGAGCCAAGGGAGTCCTCGGCTGAACTTACAATATCTGCCCCAAACCTCTGTAACCCCAACTGAAATGAGGAGCTTCCTCTATTCCTGTGAAGGATATGACAGTCCAGCATCGATGCCTGTGCCCTCCGGAAAAATTTCCTCCTAGCCCTTCCAGGGCCTCATCATAAAACTCTGGATTTAGAGTATTCATTTTGAAGGCAACCCCCCGCTTCCCCAAGTTTTCTTGGAGCTGTATAGCTGGGTTCTAAGCTTCACCATGCAAATCAGAAATTTTATCTCTATCTCTAAGTACAGGCTGTGCTGTGTCTCACCCACACCCCCCGGGGACTTCAGTTCCATTTCAGGTTACCTGGGGCATACCTTGATCCCTAGAGTGACTGGCAGAGTAAGTAAGAGAAGGGGAGGGATAGTAGGTGTGATAATTTTAATATGGAGGTGGGAGTGTGGTTGGAGATAGAAAGTCTCCTCCCCACCATGTGATAGCTTCCTCTCAGAGTTTTATTCCAGGCTAGCTTGCTGCAGGTCTGGGTAGTTGGATCATGGCTCCACTGGGATTGGGGTGGAGGGATACAGCTTGAGGGGAGTAGGGTTCCAGCTCCGGGACATTGTGCTCAGGAATTTGAAAACGCTGCTATACTTATTCCGGTTACTACATTTCTTCCAATCCCCTTTCCCCTACCTGCCTTACCAAGGCTTATACTGTCCTGTCCTTACCTTCAGATGGAGCCAGGAAGCTCAGTGAAAGGCTTCCCTACCCTTTGCACTAGTGTCTCTGCAGGTTGCTGGTTGTGTTGTATGTGCTGTTCCATGGTGTTGACTGCACTAATAATAAACCTTTTACTCAACTCTCTAAATTCTTCAACATTACTCCCTTTCCTGGGAAGGTTTCCTCTCTGCTTTTGCCTTTCTCTCACCTTAATTCCCCTTCTTCCTTACTTTGTTACCTACCCTTATCTTAGCGCTAACTTCTCTTTCAGGAGGATGTCTGGGAGTAGTGTGCACTTCGCAGCTGCTTTCCCATGTACCCTCCTGCATTCTTCCCTCCTATCTCCTGTTCTGTAGCAGCCAAAGGTGTCTCTCTAGTTATCTGAACTGTGTGCTTCCCAGGGTCTGCCTTCATCCTAAATTCCATGTCTTCCCTGAGTGGTCCTGAGTTTTTGGGATAATTTCTACAGAAAATATGTATATATTGTTTTCCTTTGTCCCACAAGCAACTTTGCTTTAGAATCTAGAATTCCTTTGCAGGCAGAGAAGCCTCCACCCTCCAGTGTTTCCTAACTAAGAACGTAAATGTAAGGAGGGAAATGTACTTGCAGAGGTTTCATAATTATTTACTTACAAAGATAGTCTTCATAGACCGGGCACGGTGGCTCACACCTGTAATCCCAACACTTTGGAAGGCCGAGGCGGGTGGATCATGAGGTCAGGAGATCGAGACCACCCTGGCTAACACAGTGAAACCTCGTCTCTACTAAAAATATAAAAAATTAGCCAGGCATGGTGGCAGGCGCCTGTAGTCCCAGCTACTCGGGAGGCTGAAGCAGAATGGTGTGAACCTGGGAGGTGGAGCTTGCAGTGAACCGAGATTGCGCCACTGCACTCCAGCCTGGGTGACAGAGCAAGACTTTGTCTCAAAAAAAAAAACCAAAAAACAGTCTTCATAAGTATTTGCTGCTACCTTTTCCCTGTCATAAGAAAAAGGATAGCCAGGCATGGTGGACGCTCCTGTGATCCCAGCTCCTTGGAAGGCTGAGGTACAAGACTAGCTTGAACCTGGAAGGTGGAGGTTGCTTTGAGCCAAGATTGCGCCACTGCACTCCAGCCTGGGTGACAGAGTAAGAGCCTGTCTCAAAAAAAGAAAAAGAAAAAGAGTATCTTTTCCCCCTCCCGGAAATATGTTTTAAATTTGTTGAGCATTTATCATGCACCTAATGTAAACCTAATAGCACTCTAGATACTGTAGCGGCTTGAAAAAAAAAAAAAAAAAGCATTTCTGTGCTCACCGAGTCTGCATTGTATGCACACAAGGTATGATTATAAAATACTGATAGGCGGCCGGGCGCGGTGGCTCACGCCTGTAATCCCAGCACTTTGGGAGGCCGAGGCGGGTGGATCACAAGGTCAGGAGATCGAGACCATGGTGAAACCCCGTCTCTACTAAAAATAGAAAAAATTAGCCGGGCGCAGCGGCGGGCGCCTGTAGTCCCAGCTACTCGGGAGGCTGAGGCAGGAGAATGGCATGAACCCGGGAGGCGGAGCTTGCAGTGAGCCGAGATTGCGCCACTGCACTCCAGCCTGGGCAACAGAGCAAGACTCCGTCTCAAAAAAAAAAAAAAAATACTGATAAGCATGTCACAGTATAGAGCATAAGAGGCGTATGTATCCTAGTGACATTAGCAGTGCTTTTCCTCCCTTAAACTCCTTTAAAATTACTTTTAGAACTTGCTGCTCATGCTTGTGAATGTTATGAATGGTGTCATATTGTCCTTTTAGGGTAGATTCGATTTTTAGAAACAAATATTCATTGAATGTCTGCCCTGTGAGATACTCACTAGAGTGAACATGAGGAGGCTTATGTAGCAAAGTGGCACCTACCTGCAAATAACTTAGTCCCTAATGGAGATGAATATATAATAAGGGATCATAAATGTGCTAAGTGGATTTACTAGTAATATGTGAGCCAAGGACGATAAAGCTCCTGATTCTGATGGGTATCGGGAAAGGCTTTTCAGGAAGTGTTATTTGTTCTAGGTCAGAGGTCAGCAAACTACAGGTTACAACGCCACTGCCTGCTTTTGTAAAAAACTTTATTGGAATACAGTTATGCCCATTTGTTTATATATTGTCTGTGGCTGCTTTCACATTACAACAGCAGGGTTAAGTAGCTGGAACAAAGCCTAAAATAGTTGGTCTTTTACAGAAAAAAATTGCCAACCTGTTCTAAACTTTTAAGGTCAGGAGAACTGGGGGAAGGAGGGAGTAGAAAGAACACTGTCACCCAGACTGGAGTGCAGTGGCAACATCATATAGCTCAGTGTAGCCTCAAACTCCTGGGCTCTAGTGGTCTTCCCACTTCAGCTTCTGGAGTAGCTGGGGCTACTGCACCTAGCATTGTCTTAATTTGTTTGAATACTATTAAAAATTTTTTTTGTTTCATCTCTTTCAGTGACTTTGATACATTGTTTTTTTTGTTTTTTTTTGTTTTTGAGATAGGGTCTGGTTCTGTAGCCGAGGCTAGAGTGCAATGATGCAATTTTGGCTCACTGCAACCTCCACCACCACAGGCACCTGCCACCACACCAGGCTAATTTTTTGTATTTTTTGTAGAGATGGGGTTTCACCATGTTGCCCAGGCTGGTCTGAAACTCCTGAGCTCAAGCAATCAACCTGCCTTGACCTCCCGAAGTGCTGGGATTACAAGTGTGAGCCACTGCACCTGGCCTCATTGTCTTAATTTTTTACTTCAGTATATACATTGGAAAAAAATATTTTTTGATATTGCCTAAATAACAAGTGCTTACAATTAACAATGTATAATGAATAATACAAACCCATATTTACATTACCCTAATTGTCCCAAGAAAAGTCCTTTTTTTTTTTTTTTTTTTTACACAGGATCTCACTCTGTCACCTAGGCTAGAGTGCAGTGGCATAATCATGACTCACTGCAGCTCGCTACAGCCTTGACCTCCTGCTGGGCTCAAGCACTCCTCCCATCTCAGCTTTCCAAGCACCTGGGACCACAGATGTGCACCACCATGCCCAGCTGATTTGTTTCTTGTATAGTTTGTAGAGATACGGTTTCACCATGTTACCCAGGTTGGTCTCAAACTCCTGAGCTCAAGTGATCTGCCCACCTCAGCCTCCCAAAATGTTGGGATTACAAGTGTGAGCCATTGCTGAAAAGTCCTTTTGTAGCTAATTTTTGTCTAAACCTGGGTCCAATCCAGGACCACAAATTACATCAGGTTATTTCTCTTTTACCCTCTTTATCTGGGTTCCTGAAACAACCTTTTTTTTGTGTAACCCTAATTTGTTGAAAAGATTGGCCGGGTGCGGTGGCTCACGCCTGTAATCCCAGCACTTTGGGAGGCCAAGGCAGGGCGGATCACGAGGTCAGGAGATCGAGACCATCCTGGCTAACATGGTGAAACCCCGTCTCAACTAAAAATATATTTAAAAAATTAGCCCGGCGTGGTGGCAGGCGCCTGTAGTCCCAGCTACTCGGGAGGCTGAGGTAGGAGAATGGCATGAACCCGGGAGGCAGAGCTTGCAGTGAGCCGAGATCGTGCCACTGCACTCCAGCCTGGGCGACAGAGTGAGACTCTGTCTCGAAAGGATAAGATTGAGCCAGTTTTCTAGAGAACGGTGGTTTGAAATTGATTGCTTGGCCAGGCGCGGTGGCTCAAGCCTGTAATCCCAGCACTTTGGGAGGCCGAGACGGGCGGATCACGAGGTCAGGAGATCGAGACCATCCTGGCTAACCCGGTGAAACCCTGTCTCTACTAAAAAAATACAAAAAACTAGCCGGGCGAGGTGGCGGGCGCCTGTAGTCCCAGCTACTCGGGAGGCTGAGGCAGGAGAATGGC
>NC_037679.1:15217259-15251281 GCF_003255815.1 Theropithecus gelada | reverse complement strand
AAAAAAAAAAAAAAAAAAAAAGAAATTGATTGCTTTTTTTCTTTTCAGATGGGGTCTCGCTTTGTTCCACAGGCAGGAGTGCAGTGGCACGATCTCAGCTCACTGCAACCTCCGCCTCCCGGGTTCAAGTGATTCTCTTGCCTCATCAGCCTCCCAAGTAGCTAGGACTACAGGCACGTGTCACCATCCCCGGCTAATTTTTGTAGTTTTAGTAGAGATGGGGTTTTACTATGTTGGGCAGGCTGGTCTTGAACTCCTGACCTCAACTGATCTACCCGCCTTGGCCTCCCAAAGTGTTTGGATTACAGGTGTGAGCCACCGCACCTGGCCTAGCTCCTGTTTTACTAAATAAAATTAGATAGGGTCTTGAGAGATTCAAGTTAAACAGTTCTGGGGACAGAAGACATCACAGGAGAGAGATGTTCTTCATTTTGTAACATTAGGAGATATGCCCCACCATTAGCCTTTTTTTTTTTTGAGACCGAGTTTTACTCTTGTAGCGCAGGCTGGAGTGCAATGGTGCCATCTCAGCTCACTGCAACCTCCGCCTCCCTGGTTCAAGCGATTCTCCTGCCTCAGCCTCCTGAGTAGCTGGGATTACAGGCACATGCCACCATGCCTGGCTAGTTTTTGTATTTTTAGTAGAGACAGGGTTTCATCACATTGGCCAGGCTGGTCTTGAACTCCTGGCCTCAGGTGGTCCACCTGCCTCGGCCTCCCACAGTGCTGGGATTACAGGTGTGAGCCACCGTGCCTGGCTATGCTAAATTTCACAACTTTTAAATGATGGCTCAAATTAAAAAAAGAAAAGAAAAACTTGTGGGCCAGGCACAGTGACTCATGCCTGTAATCCTAGCACTTTGGGAGGCTGAGGTGGGAGGACCATTTGAGTTCAAGACCAGCCTACAAAATACAGTGAGACTTCGTCTCTACAAAAAGAATTTTTCTTTCTTTTTTTTTTTTTTTGAGACGTAATCTCGCTCTGTTCCCCAGGCTGGAGTGCAGTGGCACATCTAGGCTCACTGCAAACTCCGCCTCCTGGGTTTATGCCATTCTCCTGCCTCAGCCTCCCAAGTAGCTGGGACTACAGGCGCCCACCACCACGCCTGGCTAATTTTTGTTTTTTTTTTTTATTTTTTTATTTTTTGAGACGGAGTCTCGCTCTGTCTCCCAGGCTGGAGTGCAGTGGCGCGATCTCCACTCACTGCAAGCTCTGCCTCCCGGGTTCACGCCATTCTCCTGCCTCAGCCTCCCGTGTGGCTGGGACTACAGGCGCCCGCCACCGTGCCTGGCTAATTTTTGTATTTTTAGTAGAGATAGGGTTTCACCATGTTAGTCAGGATGGTCTCGATCTCCTGACCTCGTGATCCGCCCATCTCGGCCTCCCAAAGTGCTGGGATTACAGGCGTGAGCCACCGCGCCCGGCCTAATTTTTGTATTTTTAGTAGAGACGAGGTTTCACGGTGCTAGCCAGGATGGTCTCGATCTCCTGACCTCGTGACCAGCCCACCTCGGCCTCCCAAAGTGTTGGGATTATAGGTGTGAGCCACCGCTCCCGGCCTAGAATTTGTTTTAAATTAGCCAAGGGTGGTGGCATGTGCCTGTAGTACCAGCTGCTTGAGAGGCTGAGGCAGGAGGATCCCTTGAGCCCAGGAGTTGAAGGATACAGGGAGCTAAGACTGCATCACTGCACTATAGTCTGGGCAAGACAGTGAGATCCCATCTCCTTTTTTTTGAGGCAGGGTCCCGCTCTGTTCCCCAGGCTGGAGTGCAGTGGCGTGATACTGGCCCACTGCTACCTTCCTGTCCTGAGACGTCATCTTAAAATGCTTGTGGGCAAAAAACAAAAAGTAAGGTCCACCAATTTATACTTTCTTTTAAGTTGAGATCCCAGCATGAATAAAAACAAGTAAGAGGGTCGGGCGTGATGGCTCACACCTGTAATCCCAGCACTTTGGGAGGCTGAGGCGGGCAGATCATCTGAGGTCAGAAGTTCGAGACCAGCCTGACCAACATAGAGAAACCCCGTCTCTACTAAAAATACAAAAAAATTAGCTGGGTGTGGTGGTGCATGCCCGTAATCCCAGCTACTCAGAAGGCTAAGGCAGGAGAATCGCTTGAACCTGGGAGGTGGAGGTTGCGGTGAGCCAAGATCACGCCATTGCACTCCAGCCTGGGCAACAAGAGTGAAACTGTCTCCAAAAAAAAAAAAAAAAAAAAAGGGTGAAGAAAATGTTGAAGAAGGCAGAGACCAAAGTAATCTGGAGCACAGAGTTTATTGGAAGATGAATAATGAAGGGAAATAATGGAAGATAAGACTAGAAGTAATTTGGGGCCAATTATTGGAAGGCCTTGAATGCATGCTAGGGAATTTGGACTTTACCGGTAAGTTTTTGAGAAGAGGAATGACTTCCAACCCATTACTCTGGAAAGAATACAAGAAACTGAAAGAATGCAAGAATGGGAAGAATGTAAGAAACTGGTGTCAGCAGTGTTAGTAAGCTTTGTAGTAATTCAATGAAGCAGAGGATACAGGCTTGAATTACTGCAGGAAAGAGAATGACATTTGGGAAGAAAAATGGACAGGTTTTAGTAACTGATTAGATTCAGCCAACATTTATGGTGCACCTGTCATGTGTTAGACATAGTACCAAGCATTTGAGATACATAAATAATTGAGAAATAAGACTTAAAAGGGGCCAGTGCCTCACACCTGTAATCTCAGCACTTTGGGGCCCAAGGTGGGAGGATTCCTTGAGCACAGGAGTTTGAGAACAACCTGGGCAACATGGTAAGACCCTGTCTCTATTTAAAAAAAAAAAAAAAAAAAAAGGGCCGGGCGCGGTGGCTCAAGCCTGTAATCCCAGCACTTTGGGAGGCCAAGACGGGCGGATCACGAGGTCAGGAGATCGAGACCATCCTGGCTAACACGGTGAAACCCCGTCTCTACTAAAAAAATACAAAAAACTAGCCGGGCAAGGTGGCGAGCGCCTGTAGTCCCAGCTACTCGGGAGGCTGAGGCAGGAGAATGGCGTGAACCCGGGAGGCGGAGCTTGCAGTGAGCTGAGATCCGGCCACTGCACTCCAGCCTGGGCAACAAAGCGAGACTCTGTCTCAAAAAAAAAAAAATGGCATGGTGGTGCATGCCTGTGGTCCCAGCTACTTGGGAGGCTAAGGTGGGAGGATTTCTTGAGCCTGGGAGATTGAGGCTGCGGTGAGCTGTGTTTGCGCTGCTGCACTCTAGCCTGGATGTCAAGAGTGAGACACTGTCTCAAAAAAAAAAAGCAAGAACGGACTTTAAAGGAACTTGCAGCATTGTAGGCGACACACACTAGAATAAGAAATAATGGGAAATACATAATAGTATGTTGCTAATAGATAGGGACTAAGTACAATGGGACAATGGGGAGGAAAGGCGCCAACTACATATCTGGTGAAATGTGGGAAGGAAGGCTTTGTAAAGGAATCATCAGGGCTAACTTCTGAACAGGATTAGACACTGGCAATAAAGAAATGTAATGGCGAGATTATTTACTGTGAGGCACTATTTTAAACATTAGACATTAATTGAGTCATCCCAACAAGTTTTAATAAAGAGATACTATTGCTGGGCATGGCAGTGCATGCCTGTAGTCCTAGCTACTTGGAAGGCTGAGGCAGGAGGATTACTTGAGCCCAGAGGCTATGGTGAGCTATGAATGCCATTGCACTCCAGCCTGGGCCAACAGAGTAAGACCCATCTCTTAAAAAACAACTACAGGCCAGGCGCGGTGGGTCATGCCTGTAATCCCAGCACTTTGGGAAGCTGAGGTGGGTGGATCACCGGAGGTCAGGAGTTCAAGACCAGCCTGGCCAATATGGTAAAACCCCGTCTCTACTAAAAATACAAAAATTAGCTGGGCGTGCTTGTGCATGCCTGTAATCCCAGCTACTTGGGAGGCTGAGACAGGAGAATCGCTTGAACCCAGGAGGCAGAGGTTGCAGTGAGCCGAGATCGCACCATGGCACTCCAGCCTGGCGACAAAGTGAGACTCTGTCTCAAAAAAAAAAAAAAAAGGTTAGTTACATAAAAGTAATTTTAAGGCCAGGCCCGGTGGCTCATGCCTGTAATCCCAGCACTTTGGGAAGCCAAGGCAAGCAGATCACCTGAGGTCAGGAGTTCATGACCAGCCTGGCAATATGGTAAAACCCTGTCTCTACTATGCAAAAATAAGCCGGTGTGGTGGCCGCACCTATAATCCTAGCTACTTGGAAGCTGAGGGAGGAGAATCCCTTGACCCTTGGAGACAGAGGTTACAGTGAGCTGTGATCGCACCACTGCACTCCAGCCTGGGCGACAGAGTAAGACTCACTTTTTTTTTTTTTTTTTTGAGACGGAGTCTCGCTCTGTCACCCAGGCTGGAGTACCATGGCACGATCTCGGCTCACTGCAAGGTCCGCCTCCTGGGTTCACGCAATTCTCCTGCCTCAGCCTCCTAAGTAGCTGGGACTACAGGCGCCTGCCACCACTCCCGGCTAAGTTTTTTGTATTTTTAGTAGAGACAGGGTTTCACCGTGGTCTCAATCTCCTGACCTCGTGATCCATCTGCCTCAGCCTCCCAAAGTGCTGGGATTACAGGCGTGAGCCACTGCACCCTGCCAAGACTCACTTTTTTTTTTTTGAGAGAAAGTCTCACTGTGTCACCCAGGCTGGAGTGCAGTGGTGCAATCACGGCTCACTGCAACCTCCGCCTCTGGGGTTCAAGTGATTCTCGTGCCTCAGCCTCCCAAGTAGCTAGGATTATAGGCGTGAGTCACTATGCCTGGATAATTTTTTTTATTTTTAGTAGAGACAGGGTTTCACCATGTTGGCCAGGCTGGTCTCAAACTCCTGACCTCAGGTGATCCACCTGCCTCGGCCTCCCAAAGTGCTGGGATTACAGGCATGAGCCACCACGTCCGGGCAAAATAATAATACTTTTAAGATCTAATAATTTATTGCTGAAAAGATCATTATAGGGTGAGATTACCTAATTAGTAAAGAGAAGGAACTTCATGAGGGATGGCAGGCGTTGGGCTGTCACATGGAGGTGACCAGCCAGATTAGATGGAAGGTATCTTAGTGGAAAGATGTAAGGGTAAGAAAAACAGGCAATTTAGATAGGGTATGTTGATAATAGGATCATGTGTTTGTTTAGATGGGGAACTGGACAGGGGAATAATATGAAGAAACCAGTGTAATCACACTAATGTAGGGTGGATTTCAGTGTGATGAAACTGGGGCACCTTGAAGGCCATTGTAACAGGCATGAATTAAGATGATGTGCTGGCCGGGTGCGGTGGCTCAAGCCTGTAATCCCAGTACTTTGGGAGGCTGAGACGGGCGGATCACGAGGTCAGGAGATCAAGACCATCCTGGCTAACACGGTGAAACCCCGTCCCTACTAAAAAATACAAAAAACTAGCCGGGCGAGGTGGCGGGCGCCTGTAGTCCCAGCTACTCAGGAGGCTGAGGCAGGAGAATGGCATAAACCCGGGAGGCGGAGCTTGTAGTGAGCTGAGATCTGGCCACTGCACTCCAGCCTGGGCGACAGAGCGAGACCCCGTCTCAAAAAAAAAAAAAAAAAAGATGATGTGCTAGGGGAAGCAACTGATGAATCAATGATGGGCTTGGGAGAAAACAAAATTTCAGATAATTAATTCTTAGAGCTGGAAATGAAGGAATTGAGTGAATAGTGGTATCAACAAAAATGGGAAAAGTTCAGAACGATGATTATGGGAGAGGAAGAGAAGTTTTGTTTGCATATTAGGTGACACTAGGTCAGCTGTGTAGAGATGTAGATAGCTGGAGATAAAGGACCATGGCTTAGCTGAGGACATACCTGGAAAGGTGGCTCTGAGATTTTGTCTTGGGAGAAAAATGAAGCCTTGGTGGAATTCCACAGGAGGAAGAAGAAAGCAAATGAGGTGGAGAAGCAGTATACTGAGAAGGAGAAAATAAGTGTTTCTGAAGGCCAGTAAGAAATCAAGTTGTTTCAAACACAGAAAGGATGGAGATTGAGAAGAGATTATTAAATTTGTCCAGTGGTTTCTATTAATGTCTAAAAAACTTTAGGAGGCCAGGCGCGGTGGCTCACGCCTGTAATCCCAGCACTTTGGGAGGCTGAGGCAGGTGGATCACTTGAGGTCAGGAGTTCAAAACCAGCCTAGTCAACATGATGAAACCCCGTCCCTACTAAAAATACAAAAAAAAAAAAAAAAAAAAATTAGCCAGGTGCATGGTGACAGGGACCTGTAATACCAGCTACTCGGGAGGCTGAGGCAGGAGAATTGCTTGAACCTGGGAGGTGGTGGTTGCAGTGAGCCAAGCTTGTGCCACTGCACTCTAGCCTGGGCGAGAGAGCAAGACTGTCTCAAATCAAACAAACAAACAAAAAACAACCAAAACACTTCAGGAGGCAGAAACCAGATGACAGGGTATCTGATAGTATGGAACTGGAGACAGAAAGGTATACATTTTATTCGAAAAATGAAAGGAAGTAGAAAACAATGTGGAAATTTGAAAGTGTCAAATGCAAGTGGGGTTTTGTTTGTTCTCAATTCATGAAGGATTGATTAAGAGTAGAGGAATTTGAAGGTGTTATGGAAGGATAGTTATGGAAGGTTCCTTACAAGGTTTAAATGAGTGGGACTACAGGCCTAAGTGGAGAAGGTTACTTCAGGGAAAATATGCAAGGCCACATACTGTAGCAGGAACTAAAGAATGCCAGTGGGTGATATGTAAATACGTAAGAATGGTGAGAGAGAGGGGGCCAGATCATGCAAGGTAAAGAAAGGTAAAAGAATACATAGGATTTGTTGGAGTGGAAGAGGAAGGGTGAAGGAACTGGGGAGATGGCGTGGGTACATGGGGATGGTAGAAATTTAAAATGGTCTATTGTATATGAAGGTTTGAATCCTTGGCCTCTCACCCACAAAAGTTACAAGAGAAGAATTTGACAATAAAAGGCATAATCTTCAAGTAGCAAATTACCTCTGCCATATTTCCCTTCTTGGTCCAGATCCTCCATTTTGTAAACCATGGATCCTTCTTCCCTTCACAACATAGTTGTTGGTTGCCCTCTGCTGGTCAATTCTGGTCTTGGCTCTCCAGATATCTAAATATGAGAGCCTCTGCAAACTGGGATTTGGTAGGAAGGAGAATTGTGAGCATATGAGATTTTATAAATTAATTCAATACATAGTTGATCACATCTATAAGGCCTTGTAGAGAAGATGCAAATAAATAAAATACACAGTCCTAACTCTCAAGAAGCTTATATACCAGTCTGAAGATTAAAACATGTACACATAACTACTGTAAAAAACACCCATTTTTTAAACTGACTGGCTTATCTGTGTTTAATGTGGTTATATGCCACAGGGGAAGAAAGACTTCACATAATAAGATGAGGGCATAGGATGTGGTAGGCAACAAGTGGTCAGAGAAAACTCCACAGGAGAACCAACATTTAGGTGGAGAATGAGTAGAAAGTGTGGAAGAGAAAGATTATTCCAGACGGACAACACCATGGGAGCAAAGCTAAATAAGCCAGGAACTAAAACAATGCCAGTGGACAGAATGTAGTGAATATGGAAGAGTGGTGAGAGAAAAGGGGTCATATCCTGCAACATAGAAAGCAGCCATGCAAGGGTTTAAGGTCCCAGACTGCAGTGTGGATGCTTTAGTGCAGCTTTCTATATATTACCTCGTATGGTGCCCGCAAATACCACTACTTTCCAAATGAAGGCTCTAGCTCAGCCTGCACTCACCCCTGAGAAAAGTGAGCATATCTGAGACATATTTAGCAGGTAAAATAAATGGAACGTGTTTTTATTTTATTTTATTTGAGACAGAGTCTCTCTGCATCACCGAGGCTGGAGTGCAGTGGCATGATCTTGGCTCACTGCAACCTCTGCCTTCTGGATTCATGCGATTCTCTTGCCTCAGCCTCCCAAGTGGCTGGAATTACAGGCGCCTGGCACCACGCCCAGCTAATTTTTGTATTTTTAGTAGAGATGGGGTTTCACTACATTGGCCAGGCTGGTCTTGAACTCCTGACCTCGTGATCCACCTGCCTAGGCCTCCCAAAGTGCTGGGATTACAGGAGTTAGCCACCACATCCAGCCCTGTTTTTGTTTTATTTTTATGTTAGCATATCAAGCGAGAAGTCCTTGCATGCAATTCAGTGAATGGTGGTGGTGGTAGACTGACAGGTAGCTGGAGTGATCAAGAGCATCAAAGAAGAGGGGCCTAAAGGATTTTGGAAAGTGTTAATGGTGAGGGGCAGGGAGGCAATGTGAGGGTCATGCTGGAAAGAACAGCCTGAGCAGTGGTATGAAGGTGGGAAACTCTAAGGTATAAATGTGTAGAAAGCTCTATGTATTACCCTAGAGCCCCCTGCCCTTTGGGATTCTTTTTGGACAAGAGGCTGTGTGAGAAGTACAAAAAGAACATCCTTGGCCAGGCACGGTGGCTCACACCTGTCATCCCACCACTTTGGGAGACTGAGGCAGGTGGACTGCTTGAGTCCAGGAGTTTGAGACCAGTCTGGGCAACATGGCGAAATCCCAGAACCCTGTCTCTACTAAAAATACAAAAAATTATCTGGGCGTGGTGGTGCATGCCTGTAGTCCCAGCTACTGAGGCGGGAGGATCGCTTGGGCTTGGGAGTTTGAGGTTGCAGTGAACTGAGATTGCACCACTGCACTGCAGCCTGGGCGACAGAGCAGGACCCTGTCTCAAAAACAACCCCCCAAAACAAACAACAAAATCTTCAACAAGCAGCCCAGATCCTCCCACAATCAGAAATTAGGGGACAGGAAAAATGGGGTGAGATGAGTATAAGAGGGTTAAAGGTTAAAGATGAGATTAATTTCCTCGCTTGGTTAACACACATAGATAATTTAAAACAGTACCTGGCACATAATAAGCACTCAATAAAAAGTGAGAATAATCTTCCCACACCTTGGCTCTAGTTGGATCTGCAATGATGTTTCAATAGGCTACTCCCTTCTAGCCCTGTACACCTCAAGGAAATCCAGATGAGAGAATCCCCTGTTTCCTGGGTCTTCGGTGTAATTAGACCTACAAGGTGTGACTTCTGGTCATGAAATTTAGAGGAAACTCTAGGTTTGACTAATATTGCAAAACAGCCACTCACATTCCCAGACAAAATGTAACCCTTCAACCAAATCCTTCCCTATGCCCTCAAAAGAATGAGACATGTGCCAAAGCTCTCCCAGCAAGCCTGAAGTTATAAAATTCTGAAAATGCCTCACAGTCTAGCAGCCAACACAGTCGTACATAATTAAGCTTCCCAAGATCACTCCCATTCTCCCAAATACAGGGGTAAGACCCGTTGGCGGCTTCCTTTTGGAGAGAGAAAGTGCACGAAAGACACTTGTGAGAACTGGGGTTTCCTTTACGTGTTGTGAAGTGGGGTTTAAAAAGTCGCCGTCAGGCCGGGCGCGGTGCTCACGCCTGTAATCCCAGCACTTTGAGAGGCCGAGGCGGGCAGATGACCTGAGGTCGGGAGTTTGAGACCAGCCTAGCCAATACGGTGAACCCGTCTCTACTAAAAACGCAAAAATTAGCCAGGTGTGGTGGCGCATGCCTGTGGTCCCAGCTACTCGGGAGGCTAAGGCAGGAGAATTGCTTGAACCCGGGAAGTGGAGGCTGCGGTGAGCCGAAATCGCGCCACTGCACTCCAGCCTGAGCAACAGAGCGAGACTCCGTCTTAATAATAATAAGAAAAAAAAAAAAAAAAAGCCGTCACGAACAGGATTCGAACCTGTGCGGGGAAACCCCATTGGATTTCGAGTCCAACGCCTTAACCACTCGGCCACCGTGACTTCCAAAACCGCATTTTGCCGCGCGCTTACAGAAGGGGTCCGCACTGCAATCGGGGACTACATGCGGGAACCGGAAGCAGGGTACCGGCCTCGACGCGCACTCACCTGAGGACTCCCCACCCCTTGGTTCCTTACCTCCTATCTACGCCACCCAGAGAAAAAGAGTCGGATGGACCGGGTGACCCAGGGAAGGAGGGTCTCCTGCCTAGCGAAGAGTCGGAGTCTCAAGGAGCTCACACCTACTTAGGAGGCGACAGCGAGGCCAGCGGAGGAAGCAGTTGAGGAAGGCACTGGGTCCCCAAGGTGGCGGCTAGGGGACTTTTGGGTTAACAAGTGAAGGGGTTGCTGGGTGGACAAGCGCAAGGGGTGAGGGAGACTCAGAAAAGTTTAAATGGGGAGATGCTGGGAATGGATGGAAGGAAGGAACTTTTTGGGGAAAGAGTTTTGGGGTTTTGGGGGACGAGGGGCTCCGTCGGATTAGGAATGCGCAAGGTGAGGACCACTCGGGGCAACGGGTTGGGGCTGCTCCAGCGACTGGCGGCCGCCTGGAGTGGGATAGCGAGGTGACACTAACGGGCTGAGGCAAAAAGAGGGAAGGGCTTCGCGTCTGGTAAGAGGGATCTCAGGAGAATGGCGCCCCCTCCAGGAAGAGTCCTTCTCCCCGGAGGCTCCCGCCGCCGCTGCCGGGTAGGCCACCAGGGTCGGCCCGCGCCTGGAGCTCCGCCGCCGCGCCCGGCCTGCCGGCAGGGGGCGCAGCGCGGACCGGGGCCGGCCCAGGCGGCGGGAGGCGGCGGCCGCGGCGGCGGGAGGCGGCGGGAGGCGGGCGGAGGAGGAGGCGGAGGAGGCGGGAGCTGAGCTGAGTGGGGCGGGCGGCGGCGGGGCCCGAGCCCGAGAAGATGGCGGTGCGGAAGAAGGACGGCGGCCCCAACGTGAAGTACTACGAGGCCGCGGACACCGTGACCCAGTTCGACAACGTGCGGCTGTGGCTCGGCAAGAACTACAAGAAGGTACGCGGGCCGGGCCGGGCCGCGCGGGGACCGGGGGCGGGACAAAGGGACCGCGGCCCTGCAGCCCCGGGATCCTGCCCACCCTCCAGGCGCCCCAGCCCCTCCCCTGCGGCCTTCGGAGCAGCCCCCCGCGCGCCCTCCCGCGCGCCCGCGCCCCTCCCCCAGCCTCCCTCTCCCCGCACCCCTAGCCTCCGAGCCTAGCCCCCGCCCCCACTGCTGCGCCCTCTGCCCCTTGTTTTTCTCTACTGCCCGGCAGGCCCCGGTGCCATTAGCCCACCTTCCCCTCAGCCATCGCCCTCCTGGTTCTTCTGGGAGAGGCGGCCGGCCGGGTGTGGACCGGGTGCCCAATGGGTTCCCCCGCAACCCGGAACGTGCCCGCCAGAGCTCCCCATGGAGCCGGGTACCGGTGGGGCTGAGGCCTCCCCGGTGCTTTGTGTATATTCAGAGAGAGGATGGAAAGCAGGAGGGTAAACAGTCACAGAGCAAGCCGTTGGCTGCTCATCAGCTTGAAAAAGGTCCCCACCCAGGGATCACCTGTCTCCGCCGCTCATCCCCCACCTTCATCTAAGAGGCAACAGAATCTCTCAGGGAGCTGGGGTATAGGAGTTCCTGGGTAGCGACCCCTTCCAAAACCTTTCCTCGATTTTGCAATGAAGTCACCCTGCAACCTAGCTTTGCAGTACCGTGGGTTTGGGGTCAAGAGGTTAGGGTGAGCGTTCTATCTCTAGCCCCTCACCCCTAAACCCCATAACTGGCGATCATAAGGTAGTGAACAAAGGGTTTAAGAATCCTTACCTGTCTTTTCTACTAGACCTCTTCCTGGTGTCGTCTTTGTTTCTAGGCCTGGTTTTCCCTGGAAATAGTCTGCCTCTCTTTTTCTCACTACCCTCAGAGAGGGGTTCTCTTTGTGGCTTTCTTTCAGCTCCCCATTTCTTCCTGCCGGCTTTGCAGCTCGTCAGAAGTGTGCTTAGTGGCTTAGGAGAACTTCCTACTGATCCTGATTATGAGCCTGGCCCTGCCCTTGGGGTCTCTCTGGGTGTCAGAATCTTGACAAATAGCTGCTATTTCTATGGCTTGTTTCTATGCCTGTGAGAGGCTCTTGCTTTGACCTTTTGCAGGGAGATCAAGCTAGGGGCTGAGCCTCCGGCCTTGGGGGGGATTGACAACTGTGACCTGGTTCAGCTTCCGTGCTCTTAGCTCTTTGTCATTTACCTTTCCCTTCACAGATCTATCTCTTTTCACCTCTCACTGAGAGGCGCTGTCTTCTTTGTGATGAGGGGGGAGAAAACGGGTCAAAAGGTAAAAAGAAAGTCTCCTGGCTCAGGTTCAAATTAGAATGGAAGGCTAGGATGCTACTAGGTAGCGAAGTGTGGAAATATTGAGGTAGAGCCAGGGTTACTTGTCTCGGATACAGTTTCCTCAGACAGGGTAGATGTTTTCTTGCTCTTTTCCATCAGGCTGGTGAGTGGATGGCCCTTCCTGTCTAGGAGGGCTTATGAAGACCTTTATACCCAGTCTTCAGGAGCAAAATGCACAGGCTCACTCTCAGTGAGCTTGCCCTCCTTCACTTCCTTGTACCTTTTCTTGTTAGGCTACATTATAGGGGGAATCATGGCTTTACACAGAGTTCCCCTAAGAAATGTCTCTCTTAGAGCTCCAAAGGTATTGCTTCCATGATCTGAACTCTATAAACCTCCAGAATTTTAACAACCCTCAGTGCTGTTGGTTGAAGATGAGGTACCAAGATAATAGGGTCCTGCAACTCTAATTTCAGAGTGTAGCTGAGGAAGAGTAGTAAGCTTCCCTGTTCTCCCCAAAACTGGCCATCTGGGCTGGTGACAGCAGAATTTCAGCTTCCTGGTTGGGATGTCCAGAGCCTCCCTTTTGCCATTTTCTTTATAGAGACTAAATAGGGAGAAAGGCACTGTTTTCTTTGCTCCAGATACTTCCAGAGCCCCTGGGGGAGAAATGTGGAAGATAGTGGACAATTTATCTGAGATCTATTTTTCTTTCCTTTCCCTCTTTTCCGTTAGTATATACAAGCTGAACCACCCACCAACAAGTCCCTGTCTAGCCTGGTTGTACAGTTACTACAATTTCAGGAAGAAGTTTTTGGCAAACATGTCAGCAATGCACCGCTCACTAAACTGCCGGTGAGTGCAGAAGTAGGAGAGAGGGCGGGGGGTGGTGGTGGTGAGTCCACCAAACTGGAGAGTTGTATTTTAAAAAAAGATTTGTGAATTTTGTAATTTTTGAAATTTGGGTTATTTTCTACCATCCTTATCTCTGGTCAGGGCATTATTGGCTTGGCCTAGTCTCCAGTTTACCATTCTTTTTGTCTTAGTAATACTTTGTGCAACAAATTATTTCAGAGTGCCTGGGATCAGTCCACAAGTCTCTCATGGCATGGTTAAAAGCGGACTTGAGATTTGGATTTGTGTGGGCTTGTGTTCAAATCCTGGCTTTGCTACTTGATGGCTGTGTGATCTTGGGCAGCATTCATGAGTCTTGGTTCCTTCATCTCTAGATGGGATTAGTAAACCTACCTTGTAGGGTTTCTATAATGGCACCTGAGATAATCCAGTAAAGTGTTAGCACAAGGTGGTGCTTTCTGTATATTGGTTTCTTTCACTCCCCTCTTGCAGGCCACATGATGCAATGGCACAAGGGTTAAAGAATTTCAGCTTTGAGCTGGGTACGGTGGCTCACGCCTGTAATCCCAGCACTTTGGGAGGCCGAGGTGGGCGGATCACCTGAGGTCTGGAGTTGGAGACCAGCCTGACCAACATGGAGAAACCCCCCCTGTCTCTACTAAAAATACAAAATTAGTCAGATGTGGTGGTAGGCACCTGTAATCCCAGCTACTTGGGCGGCTGAGACAGGAGAATTGCTTGAACCTGGGAGGCAGAGGTTGCAGTTAGCCAAGATCGTGCCATTGCACTCCGGCCTGGGCAACAAGAGCGAAACTCCATCTCAAAAAAAAAGAGGGAGATCAGTTCAGCATGGGATTTTGTGAAAGGATTTTAAGTGATGATAGAATTTACAATCGAACCTTGACATGCTTCTTCCGTACCTTGATTTTGTAGATCAAATGTTTCCTAGATTTCAAAGCGGGAGGCTCCTTGTGCCACATTCTTGCAGCTGCCTACAAATTCAAGAGTGACCAGGGATGGTGAGATGATTCTCTCTATTCTTCTTACATTTAGTTTAGAGGAAATCCCTCCTTTTGATTCCCTGGGGTCTTTCTGGGGTAGAAATTCTTGTGAGTCTTTATTTTGCTGGGTCAGTAGACCTGACTTGTTAGGTCAGAAAAATGGTTGGGAGTCAGAGCCAAAACAGTCGCCAAGAGTGAGTGTGTACTCGAGTATCAGTGTGTGTTTTGTAGAGGAAAAGGGATTCTTAGGTTGGCGTCTGAAACCTTTTTTTGTCCCTTTGGAGTAAGCACAGAGAGTGATTCATGGAGTTGAGATCAGTGAACCTCAGATCCCAGGTGATTTTGGCAATAGCTGTAAGCAAGCTTGCCTCCTAATTTCCCATATTAAGAAGTCATGACTGGGCACAGTGGCTCATGCCTGTAATCCCAACACTTTAGGAGGCCGAGGTGGTTGGATCATTTGAGGTCAGGAGTTCAAGACGAGCCTGGCCAACTTGGCGAAACCCCATCTCTACTAAAATGCAAAAATGAGCTGGGCATGGTGGCGGGCACCTGTAATCTCAGCTACTTGGGAGGCTGAGGCTGGATAATGGCTTGTAAAGGGGAGGCAGAGGTTGCAGCTAGCCAAGATCACGCCAGTGCACTCCAGCCTGGGCAACAGAGCGAGACTCCTTCTCAAAACAACAACAACTACAAAAAAAAGGCTGGGTGTGGTGGCTCATGCCTGTAATCCCAGCACTTTGAGAGGCCGAGGCAGGTGGATCACCTGAGGTCAGGAGTTCGAGACCAGCCTGACCAATATGGTGAAACCCTGTCTCCACTAAAAATACAAAAATTAGCCAAGCGAGGTGGTGTGTGCCTATAGTCCCAGCTACTGGGGAGGCTGAGACAGGAGAATTGCTTGAACCTGAGAGGCAGAGGTTGCAGTGAGCCAGGATCACACCGCTGCACTCCAGCCTAGGTGACAGAGCAAGACTCCATCTCAAAAAACAAAAGTCACATGCCCTCACCTCATCTGCAGACCTGAGCTATACCACTCACTAGATTATTGCCTCTTCACAAGGCGGCGTTACGATTTCCAGAATCCATCACGCATGGACCGCAATGTGGAAATGTTTATGACCATCGAGAAGTCCTTGGTGCAGGTAATAGGCATATCCCCTATTTATCTCCCTTGCCTCAGTGAGAATCTAAAACACTCCTTTCCCGTGATCTCATTCTATTTCTTTTCTCCACAGAATAATTGCCTGTCTCGACCTAACATTTTTCTGTGCCCAGAAATTGAGCCCAAACTACTAGGGAAATTAAAGGACATTATCAAGAGACACCAGGTAAATGGTCTGATCAGGAGAGGTTTCAGAAACTCCATGACTTTTCCTGATGTTTTCTATACCAAGCAGCAGCCCTGAACTACCATGTTTTCTGCTTCAGAGGTGGCTCTGTCTACTTGGAAAAAGACTTGAGTTAAAGCCTTGAGTCTGTCTTTTTCTGTCTACTTCTCCCATTTTTCAGTCCTGACAGGTTTGCATTACTGTTCCTAGAGACTTATGTTGGCCTGGGGAAAAATAGTATCCACTTCTGTTGAGCTAGAGATTGCTTGATTTCAGATAAATGAAATCCCTGCTCTTTAGAACTTTATAATAATGAACAGATGTCATTGATAATGACGTACAGTTGACTTTAAATTTCCCATGTGTAGATTATCTCTTCAGAGGATTATTTGTAGCAATTTTTAATTCTTTGACTTTTCTCCATTATTAGCACAATCCCAGCTGTTTCCCTCTGCCACTTAGCTGGTGTGTGCTTAGAGAATGCAAACTACCTTTAATACTATTATAAGCAAAATATGATTAGGAAGGCAGCTCTGTGGCTAAACCTTGAGTAATTCAGAGGGGACCGTAATTTACCTGCTTCTCCTTGTGCCATCTAGGGAACAGTCACTGAGGATAAGAACAATGCCTCCCATGTTGTGTATCCTGTCCCGGGAAATCTAGAAGAAGGTGAGACCTGGGTTTTCCTGGCCACTTGAGTGGATGGTTTGGACTAGGAGGCAGAGGACTAAGATCACCATTCAGTACCTGGGCTCCTCTTCTTTCAATCTTGAATCCTCCTAACACCTTAAGTTCCTATTACCAAGTCCCCTGCTACAACAGGAGAGTGCATTAGTTAGGGCTTATGTACAGTATTTTTTTTGTGTCCCTCTTTAGCTTATATCTCTCCCTTCTCTTCCTCTATCCCCAGAGGAATGGGTACGACCAGTCATGAAGAGGGATAAGCAGGTTCTTCTGCACTGGGGCTACTATCCTGACAGGTGAGGATGGGTTCCTGGGGCAGGTTTAAGTATAAGAGCCAGACCCAGAAGCCCTGGAACATCTAGCAGAGCAAGAAGCCACTCGTTCAGAGTTATTTTTAGATCACTTAATTTGTTCTCCTCTCACCTATTAAGTGAACCTCAGTCTTGGGGGAGGTTTGGACTTAGTGAACAAGCCTTGGGCTAAAACAATTGAGGCTTTATGTATGAATTGATTATCCCCACATAATTTTTGATAAGTAAATGTTAGAAACAATCTAAATGTCTAACAGTAGGAAAATGTTTCAGTAAATTTGTATATCTACTCAGTGGGCTATTATGCAGCCTTTAAAGTGATATAAAATAACATGGATAATTTATAAGTGAATATTATTAATAGTTGCAAAAAGCAGCATGTAGGCCTGGCATGGTGGCTCACGCCTGTAGTCCCAGCACTTTGGGAGGACAAGGCAGGCGGATCACCTGAGGTTAGGAGTTCGAGACCAGCCTGGCCAACATGCTGAAACCCTGTGTCTAAAAATACAAAAAAAAAAAAAAAAAAAAAAAATTAGCAGGGCATGGTGGCGCACGCCTGTAGTTTTAGCTACTGGGGAGGCTGAGAAGTAGTATAATCACTTGAACCCGGGCAGCAGAGGTTGCAGTGAGCCAGGATCACACCGCTGCACTCCAGCCTGGGCGACAGAGTAAGACTCTGTCTCAACAAAGCAAAACAAAAAATAGCACGTAGGCTGGGTGCAGTGGCTAATGCCTATAATCCCAGCACTTGGGGAGGCTGAGGCGGGCAGATTGCTTGAGCCCAGGAGTTTGAGACCAGCCTAGGCAACATGGTCAAACCCTGTCTTTACAAAAAAAAATACAGAAATTAGCTGGGCATGGTGGCACGCACCTGTACTCCTAGCTACTTGGGGGACTGAGGTAGGAGGATTACTTGAGCCCAGGAGGTTGAGTCTGCATTGTGCCATGATTGCACCACTGCACTTTAACCTGGCCAACAGAGCAAGACCCTGTCTCAAAAAAAAAAAAAGTAGCATGTAAAATATCATCTAGTATGATTATGATTATGTAAAAACAAAATTGTGGACCAGGCACAGTAGCTCACTCCTGTAATCCTAGCACTTTGGGAAGCCAAGGCAGGAGGATCACTAAAGGCTGGAAGTTTGAGACCAGCCTAGGCAGCAAAGTGAGACCCTGTCTCAACAAAAACAAAAACCCCGGCTGGACGCAGTGTCTCACGCCTGTAATCCCAGCACTTTGAGAGGCCGAGGTGGGTGGATCATGAAGTCAGGAGTTTGAGACCACCCTGGCCAAGATGGTGAAACCCCGTCTCTACTAAAAATATAAAAATTAGCCAGGCGTGGTGGCAGGCACCTGTAATCCCAGCTACTCAGGAGGCTGAGGCAGGAGAATCGCTTGAACCCGGGAGGCGGAGGTTGCAGTGAGCCGAGATTGCGCCACTGCACTCCAACCCGGGCGACAGAGCAAGAGCAAGACTCCGTATCGAAAAAACAAAACAAAAATTACTGTGAAAAAACATATATACATGTGTCAAGAGTAGTTATGTAAGGGTAATTCTTTTTGTTCTCTATTTTTGAAATGTTTCGTAATGTGCTTTTACTTCTTTATAATAAATAGAATACCAAAAAAATAAGCCAACCCAATACTTTCTGTAAATGGAAAGGATAAAAGATTTGCACTTCACTTTTCCACAATTCTATCCCATTGATTCTACTGTGTGCTCAATTTCCCATGGCAGTTATGACACATGGATCCCAGCGAGTGAAATTGAAGCATCTGTGGAAGATGCTCCAACTCCTGAGAAACCTAGGAAGGTGAGCTTTTCTTGTACCCCCTCTTCCCCAAAAAGAATGCCAGGAGCAGTCTACTCTTGGAAAGTGAAACAGAGGCTCGTGTGCCCTTGGGCTTTTTCTGTTAAGGGTCCCCAGACAGAGCTGTGGCTTCCAGGCTTCTCTGCAGCATGATCTGCCTTTGTACTTTAGATTCATGCAAAGTGGATCCTGGACACCGACACCTTCAATGAATGGATGAATGAGGAAGACTACGAAGTAAATGATGACAAAAACCCTGTCTCCCGCCGAAAGAAGATTTCAGCCAAGACATTGACAGATGAGGTGACAAATCCTGTTCTTTTTTCCTGGCCCCTTAGCATAAGTCTCAGAACAAATCTTCATTGGGGATTGTAGGCTGACATTTGTCCCGATTCTCCATCCTATAGGTGAACAGCCCAGATTCAGATCGACGGGACAAGAAGGGGGGAAACTATAAGAAGAGGAAGCGCTCCCCCTCTCCTTCGCCAACCCCAGAAGCGAAGAAGAAAAATGCTAAGAAAGGGTGTGCCAGCCCCTAGCCTGCCCCCGAGTTCACCATTCTCTCCACATCATGTTGAAGGAAGGAAAGACAAATCCCTTCCTATAACCACCTGGCCCTGACCTGGGTGTGCCGTAATACTGCAGGTGTCCTGAGAGGGAAGATGAGGAGATCTTTAGCTACTCAGTTGTTAGTTCTGGTCCTGGCCCCACTAGAAATTTAAAGAGAGCTTTATCAAATGAAAAGCCTTTGCCACTTCCGATTAGTCTGTAATTACTGGTTTCTGTTTGTACTCAGCTCTACCCTTGGAATTCTCTGTCACTTCCCTTCCCTTGAACTTCAACTTCCAGGGACTCCTTGTCCAAGGATGACTGACTTCTCTTTCACTCTTTCTTTCCCAGTCCGTCAACACCTTATACTAAGTCAAAACGTGGCCACAGAGAAGAGGAGCAAGAAGACCTCACAAAGGACATGGACGAGCCCTCACCAGTCCCCAATGTAGAAGAGGTGACACTTCCCAAAACAGGTACAGGCCAGGCTGAGCTCCTGGAATCCACCCCTACTCCCCATCCTGATTCTCCTTTGCCGAGCCCCGAGTGAGCTGATTTCTCAGGTCCAGCTCCCAGTCTACAGGATCCACAATTTAGTTTTTACATAATCATAATCATACTAGATGATATTTTACACGCTACTTTTTTTTTTTTTTTTGAGACGGAGTCTTGCTGTGTCACGGAGTCTGGAGTGCAGTGGCGTGATCTTGGCTCACTGCAAGCTCCGCCTCCCGGGTTCATGCCATTCTCCTGCCTCAGCCTCCTAAGCAGCTGGGACTACACGTACCCACCACCTCGCCTGGCTAATTTTTTGTATTTTTAGTAGAGACGGGGTTTCACCATGTTAGCTAGGATGGTCTTGATCTCCTGACCTCATGATCCGCCCACCTCGGCCTCCCAAAGTGTTGGGATTACAGGCGTGAGCCACTGCACCCGGCCTGTACATGTACTATTAAGTCACTACTGTGGGAACGTTATAAAACACAAACATATCTAAAAAACTGGAAAATGTAAAAAATGATAAACATGAAGTATCCAGGCACGGTGGCTCACCCCTGTAATCCCAGCACTTTGGGAGACCGAGGCAGGCAGATCATGAGGTCAGGAGATCGAGACCATCCTGGCTAACATGGTGAAACCCCGTCTTTACTAAAAATACGAAAATTAGCCAGGCGTGATAGCACACGCCTGTAATCCCAGCTACCTGGGAGGCTGAGGCAGGAGAATCACTTGAACCCGGGAGGCGGAGCTTGCAGTGAGCCAAGATCGCACCACTGCACTCCAGCCTGGGCGACAGAGCAAGACTCCGTCTCAAAAAAACAAAACAAAAAACAAAAACATGAAGAGAAATTCTGTATTCTCTCCCTGAGTTGCAGTGGATCATCTTTTGCATCCTATGTTAGAACCCCACTTTGGAGACCATTGCTCCACCAATGCTGGTTTACAGTCTGTATTCTATAGACTCACCCCAGGTATTCCAGACGTGTGTTTCAGGGGTAGGATTAGGGGTGCCACCAAGAAGAGTTCTGGCTTCCACCTCCTCATCAATCAGCTCTCCTCTCTATGTTTGCTCCTGAGCATATGCATATGAATTCAGTTGAGGAAAGTATGCTTTCAAAAATGTTTAACACCTAACCATTCCTCCACAGAATGATTTGGTCAGATTCAGTATCAGACCATTAAAAGCTTACAGATACATAGATGGAGATAAAGATCTATCAAAGACAAGAATGATTAACGAATGTACATAGAGAAATAAGCTAATTTTTGGTTGGAGAAGTGGGGAAAGTAGCAAGCAAGTTTCAGGCCCTAGAATAATTGTGACTGGAGAGAATTACTATATTTTGCAATCAGATGAAGAAAATTTTTGGAGAAAGTAGGATCTCTGTAACTATTAGATTGAAGGCTTGAATTAGGCAAAATCTGTCTGATAAAATGACTCTCTGTTTTGGCAGTCAACACAAAGAAAGACTCAGAGTCGGCCCCAGTCAAAGGCGGCACCATGACTGACCTAGGTAAGACAGGAGCCTCTTGGGCAAGGCAGTCAGAGCCAAGGGGAGGGGAGGGCTCAGCTGCTCCCTTTTCGCTAACCTGATGGGCTTTTTGTAGGGCTTTCTTGCCCCTCAGGAGGCTTCAGCTTTACATCTTGGTCTTTGTCTTTCAGATGAACAGGAAGATGAAAGCATGGAGACGACGGGCAAGGTGGAGCCAGTTTAGAGAGGCCCTATCTCTCTATGTGATTCTGATTTGTGATTATAGAGTTCATTCTGCCCAAACTTTTCAATGCCCAGACTTTACCCACCGTAGACTAATTCTAGCTGTTGTTCAAAACTCTGACCCTTTCAGAGTCCTGGGGCCCATGACTGCTCAGTCCCATCACCTATCTGTAGTGTCCACATTCCTGGGGTGTGGGAGAAGCAGAGGGTTGCTAGGGAGGAAACAGGAATGCTGAGTGTCCAGCAGCCTCCATACTTATAGGATGAGGATGAGAACAGTACGGGGAACAAGGGAGAGCAGACCAAGAATCCAGACCTGCATGAGGACAACGTGACTGAACAGACCCACCACATCATCATTCCCAGCTATGCTGCCTGGTTTGACTACAATAGGTATGGTTGTCCCCAACTTCGCACTGAGTCCTTATTTCCCTGCCTCCAGGGGTCAACAGGCTGTTCTTCTCCCTGCCTCCTCCAAATAAGTTATTTTTTCCTCAGCCAGATAGACCAGAGTACACTTTAGTTTTAGGGGAGCTCCTGGTGTCCTTTTGAGTCTTACAGCCCTGTGGGATGTTCTCCCTAAGCTTCTAACTGCAGCAATTTCGAGCTTTTTTCCTTCTTTGCCTTTTAGACTTTTCCTCCCTTGGGGCCCCCATCCCTTCAACAGTGCCTTCTTCTGAAACCACTCTGGCTTCTCTTACAGCGTTCATGCCATTGAGCGGAGGGCTCTCCCCGAGTTCTTCAACGGCAAGAACAAGTCCAAGACTCCAGAGATGTAAGGAAATCTCAGCTCATGATTCTCTTTCTCCCTCCTGTCCCCCCATTCACCCTTCCTGATCCAGTAACATTCAGTTTAGCAAACATTTCTTGAGCTCCTTCCATGAGCCAGGCACTGTGCTAGGCTTACAAAGACACAATATCTGCCTTTAGGCAGCCCTGGCCTAGCATGTAGACACATGTTCTTTAGGATTTGCCCAAGGGTGCTATTAAGCATGTTCTGTATATAACAAGTACTTACTCCACTGCCTCAAATTCTTTTTAACAGGGTATAGGCCTTTAAATCCATATTACTGATATTGTCTAAACTGCAGATATTCCTAGCACAAGTAATAGCTTTGATTAAAGTGTAAATTACTATTACCAGGCTGGTTCCTGAGAGTGGGTTTTCATAGAAAAACAAGAGAAGGAACTAATAGAAGACCAGTTTATATAAATTAAGGGATGGAGAGGGCTCTCTGGGAAAGAAGTATAGGAGCCACAGTGGCTCACAACTGTAAATCATCCCAGCTACTTGGGATACTGAGACAGAAGGATTCCTTGAGGCCAGGAGTTCAAGAATAGTGTGAGCAACATTGCAGGACTCCCATCTCTAAAGAAGTGAAAAAAAAAAATTAGCTGGGCATGGTGGGGCATACCTGTGGTCCCAGCTACTTGGGAAGCTGAAATGGGAGGGTTGCTTGAGCCTAGGAGTTTGAGGCTACACTGAGCCATGATCATGCCACTGCACTCCAGCCTGACTGACACAGCAAGACCCCATATCTAAAAAAATTAATGAACAAGGCTGGGCACTGTGGCTCATGCCTATAATCCTAACACTTTGGGAGGCCGAGGCGGGTGGATCACAAGGTCAGGAGATCAAGACCATCCTGGCTAACGTGGTGAAACCCCGTCTCTATTAAAAATACCAAAAAAGACCAGGCGCGGTGGCTCATGCCTGCAATCCCAGCACTTTGGGAGGCGCAGGTGGGCAGATCACCTGAGGTGGGGAGTTCGAGACCAGCCTGACCAACATGGAGAAACCCCATCTCTACTAAAAATACAAAACTAGCCGGGCATGGTGGCACATGCCTGTAATCCCAACTACTACAGAGGCTGAGGCAGGAGAATCGCTTGAACATGGGAGGCGGAAGTTGTGGTGAGCCGAGATCATGCCACTACACTCCAGCCTGGGCAACAAGAGTGAAACTCTGTCTGGAAAAAAAAAAAAATAGCCGGGCGTGGTGGCACGCATCTGTAGTCCCAGCTAGTCTGGAGGCTGAGGCAGAAGAATCGCTTGAACCTGGGAGGCAGAGGTTGCAGTGAGCCAAGATCACACCGCTGCACTCCAGCCTGGGCGATAGAGCAAGACTCTGTCTCAGAAAAAAAAAAAAAAGTTAATGAACAAATAAATAAAAGTATGGGTTTGGGGCTCGAAAGTCTTCATCTCCTTCAAGATTTTGCCTCAGGCCGGCTGAGCGTGGTGGCTCACACCTGTAATCCCAGCACTTTGGGAGGCCGAGGCAGGCTGATCATGAGGTCAGGAGATGGGAGACCATCCTGGCTAACACAGTGAAACCCTGTCTCTACTAAAAATACAAAAGAAATTAGCTGGGCATGGTGGCGGGCACCTGTAGTTCCAGCTACTTGGGAGGCTGAGGCAGGAGAATGGCGTGAACCCGGGAGGCAGAGCTTGCAGTGAGCTGAGATTCTGCCACTGCACTTCAGCCTGGGCAACAGAGCGAGACTCCGTCTCAAAAAAAAAAAAAAAGATTTTGCCTCAGGCCAAACCTGCTTGGCTTTGGATAAGACGTGGCAATCTTCTTTGGTTAGGAATACTTGAAGATAACCACGTTGATGAGGTGGGTGAGACTGAGAACTGAACAAGTTTTCTTCCTAGGTATTCCACAGCTTGCCTTCTCTGGTGGTCCCTCCATGTTTTTTCCTCATAGCTTGCTGTGGTTCTCTCTTCTTCTCTTCCTGGAGAAAGCAGTATGTGTGAAAAGAAAGTAGTGATCAGATGAAATGAATTCAACATGACATGCAGGCAGGGTTGGAGTAGGAACTGAACTCTTGGTATAAAATAGTAAATGATGGGCTCGGTGTGGTGGTTCACGCCTGTAATTCCAGCACTTTGGGAGGCCGAGGCGGGGCAGATCATGAGGTCAGGAGTTCGAGACCAGCCTGGCCAACATGGTAAAACCCCATCTCTACTAAAAATACAAAAATTAGCTGGGTGTGGTGGCACGCACCTGTAATCCCAGCTACTTGGGAGGCTGAGGCAGGAGAATCACTTGAGCCCAGTAGGTGGAAGTTGCAGTGAGCCGAGATCACGTCATTGCACTCCAGCCTGGGCAACAAGAGTGAAACTCCATCTCAGAAAAAAAAAATAGTAAATGATGATAATTGCCTACATCTATTGAGAGCTTAGTATCTCCCAGGCACTATCCTAAATGTCCAACATACATTGAGTAATTTAATCTTTATGTCAACGGAGGTTGATACCATCTTCAGTTGACAGATAGGGTACAGAGGAGTCAGGTCACCTGCATAAAGTCACAGAGCTAGTAAGTAAAACCAGGATCTGAATCCTTTAATCTGGCCCATGATCTGAAAGTTTACACTGTACCACATAATAGCTGCCATTTTTTTTTGAGCCCCTACAGTGCCCCAGGCACTGTACTAGTACTCTATAGACCTCTCATTCTCAACGGATGTTCCATTTTACAGATGAGGAAACTGAGGTTTAAAAATATCGAAGTAAATTGCCAAGGTCCTCATGGTAGAACTGGGATTAGGTCTTTTCTTCAAAACATATGTTTTTTACCATATTATGCTAACTAGCTGTGTGCATGAATAAGGACTTCCTTATTAACATCTGAGTTTGGAAATGAGTACTTTTTCTTAACTTCTAATTCCTTGTTTAAAAATTGTATAAAATGGCCAGGCACAGTGGCTTATGCCTGTAATCCCAGCACTTTGGGAGGCCGAGGCAGGAGGATCACTTGAGGTCAGGAGTTCAAGACCAGCCTGACCAACATGGAGAAAACCTATCTCTACTAAAAATACAAAATTATCCCACCGTAGTGGCACATGCCTGTCATCTCAGCTACTGAGGAGGCTGAGGCAGGAGAATTGCTTGAACCCAGGAGGCAGAAGTGACTGTGAGCCAAGATCACGCCATTGCACTCCAGCCTGGGCAACAAGAGTGAAACTCCATCTCAAAAAAAAAAAAAAAAAATTGTATGAAATATCCATAAGTATAGCCAAGGAGATAATTCATTTAAAGAAAACACCATCAAGGAAAACTAAGACCTATTTGAAACCCTTTCATCTAGCACATAGCAGGCACTCAGCGTATTGAGTCAAATAATCTACTTTTTTCCACCTTTATCATGCAGGAGAAGTCGTTAGCTCTCTTACCATTTTTTCCTTTAGCCCTTTAACAAACATTTATTTTTTTTCTTGTTTCTCTCTCTCTTCTAAGCTACCTGGCCTATCGAAACTTTATGATTGACACTTACCGACTGAACCCCCAAGAGTATCTTACCTCTACCGCCTGTCGCCGAAACCTAGCGGGTGATGTCTGTGCCATCATGAGGTGGGTCTTGTGGCTGAGGGGAAGGGGGTACATGAAGATGCCTGCCTATGGATGTGTTTTGACAACAGTAGAGATGCCAGCAAGGAACATAGAGGAGCAGGCAGAAAAAAACACCTCTAGAGAAAGGTGAACTACAGGTTTGGGAATGAATGACTTGAGGGATTAGCAGTGGCATTCTCTGAAGTGTAGAATATAGGACAAAGAAGGAGCACGTGTGTAATTGAAAGCTACTGGTTCAGGCCAGGTGTAGTGGCTCATGCCTATAATCTAAACATTTTGGGAGACCAAGGTGGGAGGATCGCTGGAGGCCAGAAGTTCGAGACCAGCCTGGGCAAAATGGCGAAACCCCATCTCTACAGAAAATGCAAAAAAATTAGCTAGGCGTGGTCGCACGTGTCTGTGGTCTTAGTGACTCAGGAGGCTGAGATGGGAGGATCACTGAGCCCTGGAGTGGAGGCTACAGTGAGCGGTGATCACACCACTGCACTTCAGCCTCTCTCAGGGATAGAAAAAAAGAAAGAGAGGGAGAGGGAGGGAGGGGGGAGGGAGGAAGGGCAAAGAAAGAAAAGAAAAGAAAGAAACTGGTTCAGTTTTACTAGCTATTCAGGAAGAAATGTTCAGTAGGTAGGTGGATATAGAGATTGGCCCAGGCTGGAGATGTAGACTTGGGTGTCACTGGCATTTAGGTGGTAAATGAACAACTGGAGTAGGTAAAATTTCCTAAGGAGTACAATGAACAGAGGAAAAGGCTGGGGTTGGGTGGGGAGGGGGTTTATGCCCCAACTTCTACCCCCAGTTTTCCTCTTCCTCGTGCACCTTTCTGGCTATCCGTGTGACACTGTCTCTGCCTCTCTCCGCACAGGGTCCATGCCTTCCTAGAACAGTGGGGTCTTATTAACTACCAGGTGGATGCTGAGAGTCGACCAACCCCAATGGGGCCTCCGCCTACCTCTCACTTCCATGTCTTGGCTGACACACCATCAGGGCTAGTGCCTCTGCAGCCCAAGACCCCTCAGGTAGGGTGAGGTACTATGGGGACGGGGCGGGGTTGGGAAGATTGGGCTTCTTTGAACTTTTCTTTTTCTGGTTTTTAGGCTAATGGTTCAGGAGTGTTTTGAGGCTTCTTCCTTTTCCATGGGATGCAAAGGGCCACAGGAATCAGCCCCATGTGTTTAGCACCCTCTCTCAGCCTTTGTACCTAAGGCTGTAATTGCTGAGGGAGAAGAGATTATCCTTTTACTCAAGGAGCAGACAGGCTAATGTAGGGGATTCAATAGATAGAGAAAAATGGCTTAAAATTAACTTGCATGAAATTTTTGAACTTTGTCATCTTTGCCACATTTTTTCATTTTTGCCTCATAATTATCACCTTCTTTTTTTTTTTTTTTTTCATTTTTACTTCATCCATTACAAAATTTAGGAAGAAGGTTATGTGGCTTGCCCAAGGTCACAGAGTACCAAATCTAGGATTAGAACGTAATTGTCCAGCTCCTAAGAGAACCTGTAAAGATAATGTGAATATATATGGATATCATGCCAATGACATGTCTTACTAATCATGAAGGGAACATGGAACAGTGGCATGAGTGCCCCCAGAGCTTGCGGGCCGCCCAGCATTTGGTCTTGAGGCCTCCAGGGCCTTGACCTGGTCATTTCCTGCCCAGCCTCCATGACGCCAAGCTCTGTCCCCCAGGGCCGCCAGGTTGATGCTGATACCAAGGCTGGGCGAAAGGGCAAAGAGCTGGATGACCTGGTGCCAGAGACGGCTAAGGGCAAGCCAGAGCTGGTAGGTGGGGTGCAGACCCTG
Source organism: Theropithecus gelada (assembly GCF_003255815.1). Classification (NCBI taxonomy): domain Eukaryota; kingdom Metazoa; phylum Chordata; class Mammalia; order Primates; family Cercopithecidae; genus Theropithecus; species Theropithecus gelada. The sequence continues at coordinate 15,224,181 of NC_037679.1, read as the reverse complement.
CTGGGCTGCTCATTTGCCCCTTTATTGGGGGGCCCCTGCCCGGGAAGAAGAGACATGAGAGCAGAGGAACTACAGCAGTAAGGGAGGAAGTCCCACCCAGGGGTGTCCCTGGCTTTGGGAAAGAAGCTCCTTCTGTCTGTTTTTTCTCTCTGTCAGCCCCTGGCTCCCAGTGGTCACTTGTACTCACCTCTTTCTTTCCCTCCACAAATAGCAGACCTCTGCTTCCCAACAAATGCTCAACTTTCCTGACAAAGGCAAAGAGAAACCAACAGACATGCAGAACTTTGGGCTGCGCACAGACATGTACACAAAAAAGAATGTTCCCTCCAAGGTAGGAGGTGGGGGCCGACTTTAGGGGTAGAGAATGTTCACTCCTCAGAGGTCACAGGCTCCTCTCTTCTGACCTGCCTGTGTTTCCCCTGCAGAGCAAAGCTGCAGCCAGTGCCACTCGTGAGTGGACAGAACAGGAAACCCTGCTTCTCCTGGAGGTAATTGGGGCAAAGAAAAGAGTTTTTCTCTGGAAACAGAAGTGGGCTCCGTGTAGAGGCTCACACCTGTAATCCCAGCACTTTGGGAGGCCAAGGCAGGAGGATCGCTTGAGCCCAGGAGTTCGAGACGAGCCTGGACAACATAGTGAGACTCTGCCTCTATGAAAAATTTTTAAAATTAGCCAGGTGTGGTGGCACACACCTGTGGTCCCAGCTACTCAGGAGGCTAAGTGGGAGGATTGCCCAGGAGGTCAAGGCTCCAGTGAGCTATGATCATACCACTGCACTCCAGCATGGGTGACAGAGTGAGACAAGACCCTGTTTCAAAAAACAAACAAACAAAAAAAGAAAACAGACATGTTGAAGTTGCTGGCCACACTTGTGAGTGAGGAGAGATCGTGGAGTTTGGCATGAGCAGAGCATGATCTTGCCCTGTCTCTCCCGTTCCCAATGCCTGTTGCACCTGCCCCAGGGACCAGCTCCAGGCTGGGGATTTGGGCCATTTCATTAACTTCATATCCTTTCTTAGTGCTACTTCAAGATCCCTCTTGGACCTAGCAGAGTACACAAATACCAGAACATAGAGAGCTTTGAAACCAGCTGCCCTTAGTAGGATGGGGGGAGTCGGCCTTCGAGAAAAGTGGCTAAGTAAGCGGAGTTATGTCTCCACCACTACCACCAGGCACTGGAAATGTACAAAGATGACTGGAACAAAGTGTCCGAGCATGTGGGAAGCCGCACACAGGACGAGTGCATCTTGCATTTTCTTCGTCTTCCCATTGAAGACCCATACCTGGAGGACTCAGAGGCCTCCCTAGGCCCCCTGGCCTACCAACCCATCCCCTTCAGTCAGTCGGGCAACCCTGTTATGAGCACTGTTGCCTTCTTGGCCTCTGTCGTCGATCCCCGAGTCGCCTCTGCTGCTGCAAAGTCAGCCCTAGGTAATGGGGGTGGGCGGTTCCACCTGGCCTTCTTAGTTTGCTTTTGAAGGGCTAGTTACTCAGACTGTGAATCCTCTCAAGTTTGGCTGCCCTGCTGTCCTTGTCTGTGCAGGCCTCAGCTCGGGCATCTGTCTAGGCTCCATACTGGCTTAGATAAAGACATGGGCTTGTGAGTAAGCTTTTGCAGGGATTGCCAGAACTGTCCCCCTGCGCCACTCCCAGCCTCATCCTTTCTGGGTCTTACAGAGGAGTTCTCCAAAATGAAGGAAGAGGTACCCACGGCCTTGGTGGAGGCCCATGTTCGGAAAGTGGAAGAAGCAGCCAAAGTAACAGGCAAGGCGGACCCTGCCTTTGGTCTGGAAAGCAGTGGCATTGCAGGAACCACCTCTGATGAGCCTGAGCGGATTGGTAAGGCCAGGCAGGTTCCCACATTTCTTGCCTTTCACAAGAGCCGGAGCCACCTGGCCTCCCTGTGCCATTTCTGCCTCAAGTTGGCATCAGAGCACAACATGAATGAGAAAATCGGTAGGGTTTTTATTTTCCCCATGAGCTTACCTCAGGGGCTCTGGACCCCTACTGGCCCTCTCATGAAGATTTTGGGTAGAAAAATCTTGGCCTGTAGAAGGGGCTATTAGAAAAGTCTTGGCCGGGCGCGGTGGCTCAAGCCTGTAATCCCAGCACTTTGGGAGGCCGAGACGGGCGGATCACGAGGTCAGGAGATCGAGACCATCCTGGCTAACCTGGTGAAACCCCGTCTCTACTAAAAAATACAAAAAACTAGCCGGGCGAGGTGGCGGGCGCCTGTAGTCCCAGCTACTCGGGAGGCTGAGGCAGGAGAATGGCGTGAACCCGGGAGGCGGAGCTTGCAGTGAGCTGAGATCCGGCCACTGCACTCCAGCCTGGGCGACAGAGCGAGACTCTGTCTCAAGAAAAAAAAAAAAAAAGAAAAGTCTTGTGAAGGCTGGGCGCGATGGCTCACGCCTATAATCCCAGCACTTTGAGAGGCTGAGGCGGGTGGATCATGAGGTCAGGAGTTCAAGACCAGCCTGGTTAAGATGCTGAAACCCCGTCTGTACTAAAGATACAAAAATTAGCTGGGCGTGGTGGCACGCACCTGTAATCCCAGCTATTTCGGAGGCTGAGGCAGGACAATAGCTTAAACCTGGGTGCCAGAGGTTGCAGTGAGCCAAGATCAAGGCCACTGCACTCCAGTCTGGGTGACAAAGCAAGACTTCGTCTCAAAAAGGAAAAAGTCTTGTGAAGGCTGGGCACAGTGGCTCACGCCTGTAATCCCAGTACTTTGGGAGGCTGAGGTGGGCAGATCATTTGAGCCCAGGAGTTTGAAACCAGTCTGGGCAACGTGGCAAAATCCGTCTCTACAAAAAAATACCAAAAAAATTAGCCAGGCATGGTGGCATGCGCCTGTAGCCTCAGGTACACAGGAGGCTGAGGTGAGAGAACTACTTGAGCCCAGGAAGTCAAGGCTGCAGTGAACCATGATTGTGCTACTGCACTCCAGCCTGGGCGACAGAGTGAGACCCTGTCTCAAAAGAAAAAAGACAGGTGTTATGGAGAAGCTGGGTGCAGAGGCTCACACCTGTAGTCCAAGCTGCTCAGGAGGCTGAGGTGGGAGGATTGCGTGGGCCCAGGAGTTTGAGACCAACCTGGGCAACACAGCAAGAACCTGTCTCTAAAAAAAAGAAGAGTGTTAGACACAGACGACTGTGTATTAGACATTTCCTGTTTTCCTTTTCCCATGGGCCCAGAGGAGAGCGGGAATGACGAGGCTCGGGTGGAAGGCCAGGCCACAGATGAGAAGAAGGAGCCCAAGGTACGGAGGGATTGCTGGGAGCTGCAGGGGCTGTGTGCAGCACTGTGGTGATGGGGGAATTGGCCTTGTTCAGCTTAGGTGGGCAAGGGCTGGTTTTGGACGGGGTTGTCTCCTAGAATGAAATCACCTCCAAAGTAAGAGGAATAAATTTAGTTCCCTGTCTGGCTCCTCTGTGTGAGAACTAATCACCCCAATCCCTGATAACTCTCCTTTTCTATCACTGGAATTTCAGGAACCCCGAGAAGGAGGGGGTGCCATAGAGGAGGAAGCAAAGGAGAAAACCAGCGAGGCTCCCAAGAAGGATGAGGAGAAAGGGAAAGAAGGTGACAGTGAGAAGGAGTCTGAGAAGAGTGATGGAGACCCAATAGGTGAGCCTCCCACAAGGGTAGGTGGGGGTGCAGGGAAGAGAGGTGAAACTGTGGGGCTAACTTAACCCTTGTCCTGGCCCAGTCGATCCTGAGAAGGAGAAGGAGCCAAAGGAAGGGCAGGAGGAAGTGCTGAAGGAAGTGGTGGAGTCTGAGGGGGAAAGGAAGACAAAGGTGGAGCGGGACATTGGCGAGGGCAACCTCTCCACCGCCGCTGCTGCCGCCCTGGCTGCTGCCGCAGTGAAAGCCAAGGTGAGGCCAGACCTTGAAGACCTCAGGGAAGAAAATGCCCACTTCTCTAATCTCATGTTACTTAGAGGAAATCCTTCCTCACTCACACCTTAAATAATACTGACCTATTTATTTTTAATTTTTAATCTCTGGAGGAGGTAAAGTTAGTCATCCCTTCTCTAAGCTTTAAAAAAGATATGTCACCATTGGGCCTGTTTTCAACCCTGTCGGTATTTGACTCCATGTTACCCTTTGCCACAGTATCTCCATGTTTTTTTTTGAGACAGAGTCTTGCTCTATCAGATCTCGGCTCACTGCAGCCTCCACCTCCCAGGTTCAAGTGATTCTCCTGCCTTTGCCTCCCGAGTAGCTGGGATTACAGGCGCACAACACCATGCCCGGCTAACTCTTTGTATTTTTAGTAGAGACGGGGTTTCGCCATGTTGACCAGGCTGGTCTTGAACTCCTGACCTCAGGTGATCCACCCGCCTTGGCATCCCAAATTGCTGGAATTACAGGTGTGAGCCACCACGCCCAACCTCCATGTTCTTTTATTTATTTATTTATTTATTTATTGAGATGGAGTCTCACTCTGTTGTCCAGGCTGGAGTGCAGTGGCACAATCTCGGCTCACTGCAGCCTCCACCTCCTGGGTTCAAGCGATTCTCCCACCTCAGCCTCCCGAGTAGCTGGGATTACAGGCACTTGCCACCATGCCTGGTTAATTTTTGTATTTTTAGTAGAGACGGGGTTTCACCCTGTTGCCCCAGGCTGGTCTCGAACTCCTAGACTTAAGGGATCTGCTCGTCTCAGCATCCCAAAGTGCTGGGATTACAGGCTTGAGACACCGCGCCTGGCCAAAATAATTTAATTTTTTAAAAAGGCTGGCCGCAGTGGCTCACACGTGTAAGTAATCCCAGGACTTTGGGAGGCTGAGGCAGGTGGATCACCTGAGGTTGGAAGTTTGAGACCAGCCTGGCCAACATGGTGAAACCCTGTCTCTACTAAAAACACAGAAATTAGCTGGCGTGGTGGCGCATGTCTGTAGTCCCAGCTACTAGGGAGGCTAAAGCACGAGAATTGCTTGAACCCATGAGGTGGAGGTTACAGTGAGCTGAGATCATGCCACTGCACTCCAGCCTGGGCAACTGTCTCAAAAGAGTGAGACTGTCTCAAAAAAAAAAAGACACGGTGGCTCACACCTATGATCCCAGCACAAAAAAAGTCAAGCCCTTTCACCATGAGTTGTTACCACGGCAAGTTTGTTCTTATACCTGCCAGCATCCACCCTACCTTTCTTCTGTATTGTCTTCAGTTGGGTTCTCCCACTGATGTGTTGTCTCATTCCTCCTTCCCTAGCACTTGGCTGCTGTTGAGGAAAGGAAGATCAAATCTTTGGTGGCCCTGCTGGTGGAGACTCAGATGAAAAAGTTGGAGATCAAACTTCGGCACTTTGAGGAGCTGGAGACTATCATGGACCGGGAGCGAGAAGCAGTGAGTAGCAGGAGCCCTGGAACCCTGCTGTGCTGTGCCTCAGTTTAAAATCAGAGGGGCGTGTGTGTGTGTGTGTGTGTGTACGCGCGCACGCGCGCGTGCGCGTGTTTCAGTGAAAGAGAGATAAGCAACAGTTGGGAAAGCCTGAGACTGACAGGGCTTCAAAGCAGAGCAGGGCAGGAACAGCGCAGGAGTAGGGCAGCCAGTTAAGGACAGTTAAGTGGTCTCACAAGTGAAGTCTGGGGACTGAGGTCCCACAGAAGGTCAGCTCCATGAGGCAGGGACTCTAGTTGGTTGTTTTGATTGCTGTATCACCAGGTCCTTGAGCAGTGCTTGACCCATAGTAGACTCAAATAGTGATTGAGTAAATGGGCTTAAGGAATGATGAGAGAGAGGGTTAGGGTCTCAGATCCAAGAGGTACACTTGGAAAGGGAATGGAACAGACACAGTGTTGAACCATTTTGTCTTTGGAGGACATAAGAAGAAACAGACAATAGGGACTAGGCATAGTGGCCCACATCTGTAATCCCAGTACTTTGGTAGGCTGAGGCAGAGGATCACTTGAGCCCCCCCAGGAGTTCAAGACCAGCCTCGGTAACATAGTGAGATCCCTGTCTTGACAATTTATTTTATTTATTTATTTATTTGAGACAAGAGTTTCGCTCTTGTTGCTCAGGCTGGAGTGCAATGGTGTGATCTTGGCTCACCACAACCTCTACCTCCTGGGTTCAAGCGATTCTCCTGCCTCAGCCTCCCCAGTAGCTGGGATTACAGGCATGCGCCACCACGCCCAGCTAATTTTGTATTTTTAATAGAGATGGGGTTTCTCCATGTTAGTCAGGCTGGTCTCGAACTCCCAATCTCAGGTGGTCGGCCCACCTCTGCTTCCCAAAGTGCTGGATTACAGGTGTGAGTCACCATGCCTTTTTTTTTTTTTTGAGTTGGGGTTTCCCTCTTTTTTTTTTTTTTTTTTTTTTTTTTTGAGACTGAGTCTGGCTCTGTCGCCCAGGCTGGAGTGCGGTGGCCGGATCTCAGCTCACCGCAAGCTCCGCCTCCCGGGTTCACGCCATTCTCCTGCCTCAGCCTCCCGAGTAGCTGGGACCACAGGCGCCCACCACTTCGCCCGGCTAGTTTTTTGTATTTTTTAGTAGAGACGGGGTTTCACCGTGTTAGCCAGGATGGTCTCGATCTCCTGACCTCGTGATCCGCCCGTCTCGGCCTCCCAAAGTGCTGGGATTACAGGCTTGAGCCACCGCGCCCGGCCGGAGTCTCACTCTTTCGCCCAGGCTGGAGTGCAGTGGTGCAATCACAGCTTACTGCAACCTCCGCCTCCTGGGTTCAAGCAATTCTCCTGCCTCAGCCTCCTGAGTAGCTGGGATTACAGGTGTATGCCACCATGCCCAGCTAATTTTTGTATTTTTAGTAGAGACAGGGTTTCGCCATGTTGGCCAGGCTGGTCTCAAACTCAACCTCAGGTGATCCACCTGCCTCAGCCTCCCAAAGCGCTGGGATTACAGGCAAGAGCCACTGTGCCCAGACCAAAAAATTTTTTTTTTTTTTTTTTTTTTTTT
>NC_037679.1:15200198-15217159 GCF_003255815.1 Theropithecus gelada | reverse complement strand
TTTTTTTTTTTTTTTTTTTTTTTTGTATTTCTTAATAGAGACGGGGTTTCACCGTGTTAGCCAGGATGGTCTCGATCTCCTGACCTCGTGATCCGCCCGTCTCGGCCTCCCAAAGTGCTGGGATTACAGGCTTGAGCCACCGCGCCCGGCCCAAAAAATTTTTTAAAATAAACAAATTAGCCGGGCATGGTGATGCGAGCCTGTGGTCCCAGCTACTCAGCAAGCAGAGGTGGGAAGATCGTTTGAGCCCAGGAGGTCAAGGCTGCACTGAGCCATGTTTGCACCATTGCACTCCAGCCTGGTTGACAGAGTGAGACCCTATCTCAAAAAAAAAAAAGAGGCCGGGCGCGGTGGCTCAAGCCTGTAATCCCAGCACTTTGGGAGGCCGAGGTGGGCGGATCACGAGGTCAGGAGATCGAGACCATCCTGGCTAACACGGTGAAACCCCGTCTCTACTAAAAAATACAAAAAAAACTAGCCGGGCGAGGTGGCAGGCGCCTGTAATCCCAGCTGCTCAGGAGGCTGAGGCAGGAGAATGGCGTAAACCCGAGAGGCGGAGCTTGCAGTGAGCTGAGATCCGGCCACTGCACTCCAGCCTGGGCGACAGAGCGAGACTTCGTCTCAAAAAAAAAAAAAAAAAAAGAATAAAAAGAAATAAAAGATAGGAATCTCAGAGAACTTAAGGTTTAATGGGAGACATCAAATGAATATACAATATGGAGACATCAGAAACAGTTAAGAAGGTTTAAAGTATCTGACAGGTTCACGTTAAGAGATTGCACATCGGCCGGGCATGGTGGCTCATGCCTACAATTCCAGCACTTTGGGAGGCTGAGGCAGGTGGATCACAAGGTCAGGAGATCGAGACCATCCTGGCTAACACAGTGAAACCCTGTCTCTACTAAAGAATAAAAAATACAAAAAATTAGTTTGGCATGCTGGTGCGCACCTGTAATCGCAGCTACTCAGGAGGCCGAGGCAGGAGAATTGCTTGAACCAGGTAGGCGGAGGTTGCGGTGAGATCACACCACTGTACTCCAGCCTGGCCGACAGAGTGAGACTCAGTCTCAAAAAAAAAAAAAAAAGAGAGATTGCACATCAAGTTTCTAAGTCCTGAGATCATAAAATAAAGCTAAAGTTCAGAGGCAAATGAATTGATCTGGAATAGCTTCCTAAGAACAGTGAGTTTTTAGTGAATTTTGAAGTAAGAAAAGAACTTGAGTTGACAAAAGGAACTGGAAGCATTTTCCAAAACAAGGTAATGGCAAGTTCAGAGCTTTGTAGCTGAAGTGAACTGGACCAGGTTAAAGTCATTGCAGTAAGAAACCATATGGGCACCCAGGAGACATAAAGGTCATGGGAATTTGCACGAAGTGGGGTGGGAAGGACAGAGGAGGCACAAGCGCAAGATGTAGATTTTGGGAACCTTCTGATTGAGAGGCAGGATCTTTCAGAAGAAGACAAAGCAGGGGTCAAGGCATTTGCCTTTGGGATCTGCTGAAAATTGGATAACAATACACAATTGGCACTGGCAGCTGGAGTATCAGAGGCAGCAGCTCCTGGCCGACAGACAAGCCTTCCACATGGAGCAGCTGAAGTATGCGGAGATGAGGGCTCGGCAGCAGCACTTCCAACAGATGCACCAACAGCAGCAGCAGCCACCGCCAGCCCTGCCCCCAGGCTCCCAGCCTATCCCCCCGACAGGGGCTGCTGGGCCACCCGCAGTCCATGGCTTGGCTGTGGCTCCAGCCTCTGTAGTCCCTGCTCCTGCTGGCAGTGGGGCCCCTCCAGGAAGCTTGGGCCCTTCTGAACAGATTGGGCAGGCAGGGTCAACTGCAGGGCCACAGCAGCAGCAACCAGCTGGAGCCCCCCAGCCTGGGGCAGTCCCACCAGGGGTTCCCCCCCCTGGACCCCATGGTAAGTGTCATGTTCCAGAACTTTTGTTGACTAGAAGAATCCAGGTGAATGTCCCAGTTCCCCTCAAAGGGAATATAAGATGAGTCTGGAGATGAGGTTAGCCTCAATTTCTATAGATGGGCCCATCTCTCTTAGGCCCCTAAACCAGCAGGAATCCTTCCCCAAACTCAAGAGCTTTGGAATTTTGTTCACTTACTCTAGTGTCAGAAAAAGGGAAGACAGAGCCAAGGAATGGCTAGATTATCCTTGTTTGTAAAAGTGAGTTATTCTTTGGGAGGCAGAGGCGGGTGGATCACGAGGTCAAGAGATCAAGACCATCCTGGCCAACATGGCAAAACCCCATCTCTACTAAAAATACAAAAATTAGCTGGGTATGGTGGCGGGCGCGTGTAGTACCAGCTACTCAGGAGGCTGAGGCAGGAGATTGCTTAAACCTGGGAGGTGGAGGTTGTAGTGAGCCAAGATCGTGCCACTGCACTCCAGCCTGGCAACAGAGTGAAACTCCGTCTAAAAGAAAAATAAAAAAGAAAAGGCGAGTTGTTAAGCAACATTTTATACCTAACTTTCTCCATCTCTCATCTTTATTCTTAGGCCCCTCACCGTTCCCCAACCAACAAACTCCTCCCTCAATGATGCCAGGGGCAGTGCCAGGCAGCGGGCACCCAGGCGTGGCGGGTAATGCTCCTTTGGGTTTGCCTTTTGGCATGCCGCCTCCTCCTCCTCCTCCTGCTCCATCCATCATCCCATTTGGTAGTCTAGCTGACTCCATCAGTATTAACCTCCCCCCTCCTCCTAACCTGCATGGGCATCACCACCATCTCCCATTCGCCCCGGGCACTCTCCCCCCACCTAACCTGCCTGTGTCCATGGCGAACCCTCTACATCCTAACCTGCCGGCGACCACCACCATGCCATCTTCCTTGCCTCTCGGGCCGGGGCTCGGATCCGCCGCAGCCCAAAGCCCTGCCATTGTGGCAGCTGTTCAGGGCAACCTCCTGCCCAGTGCCAGCCCACTGCCAGGTGAGAAGGGGCCAAGAGGGGAGAAGGGTGAGGGAGAGGGGTCCACATGGAGGGAGGGTGAGCGGGCAGGTGGGGGAAGAGGTCAGGTACTAGACTTTCCACAGTCTTTTTTGAACACTCTGGTAAAATTAGAATACAGGAGGAAAGGCCTCTCTGGCTGTCCTCCACCAGTCCCCAGCCTGGCAGCTGCCACCTTTGGGATGGTATTGGGGCCTTTCACTGGTGGGTCATGGAGCAATCCTGTGGCAGAGAGCATCTCAGTTGTAAACTTGAAAAGCAGCTGTTTGCATGATGATTGTCATCCCTTTGCTTATTCCTATCACGTTCAGATGCCCCATTTAGAGAGTCTCCTTTCTATCAGTTTTTCTCAGTATGAGGTAGAAGAGGGTATTGGGAACAGAAGTTGAACATTGTGGGTACCTCATTCATCCACCCAACCACTGCATGCCATGCCCGGTTCTGTCTGTATTGGTCTGGGTCTGGAGCCCTCTCTCCTGCGCACTCTAACTGATTCATCTTACTTTTCTCCACAGACCCAGGCACCCCCCTGCCTCCAGACCCCACAGCCCCGAGCCCAGGCACGGTCACCCCTGTGCCACCTCCACAGTGAGGAGCCAGCCAGACATCTCTCCCCCTCACCCCCTCTGGAGATCACGGTTCCAGGAACAGCCCTTCCCCCACCACTGGGACCCTCCCCAGCCTGGAGAGTTCATCACTACGTAAGGAAAGCTCCTTCCGCCCCTCCAAAGCCCTCACCATGCCTAACAGAGGCATGCATTTTTATATCAGATTATTCAAGGACTTCTGTTTAAAAGATGTTTCTAATGTCTGGGAGAGAGGATAGGATGGGAATGCTGCCCTAAAGGAAGGGCTGGTGAAAGGTGTTTATACAAGGTTCTATTAACCACTTCTAAGGGTACACCTCCCTCCAAACTACTGCATTTTCTATGGATTAAAAAAAAAAAAAAAAAGAGTAGATTTTAAAAAGCCACATTGGAGCTCCCTTCTACCCACTAAAAAATAACCAATTTTTACATTTTTTGAGGGGGAGTGAGTTTTAGGAAAGGGGAATTAAAATTCCAGGGAGAGCTCTGGGGATAGAACAGGGTGCAGATTCTGTCTCTCCCCAAGCCCCTTTTTAGTGACTGAGTCAAGGCCCCAGCTCCCCTAGCCCACCCTACACTGAGCTTATTCGAGTTTATTCGTACTAATGATCCCTCCTGCGGCTTCCTCATTGTTGCTGTTTTAGGCCACCCCAGCTCAGCCAGATTCCTTTCCCTCTGAATGTCAGTTTTGTTTTTAAAAGTCACCTGCTTAGTTGATGTCAGCGTATGTGTATTTGGTGGGGAAAACCTAATTTCGGGGATTTCTGTGGTAGGTAATAGAAGAAAGGGCAGTGGGGGCTGTTCTTCTTCCTTCCCTGGGCTGTATCCATGGACTCCTGGAAGGCGCAGAGAAGGGAGCTGTAAGAGGATGCGAAGTTTTAAAACCTGAAATTGTTTTTTAAAGCACTTAAGCACCTCCTTATTATGACTTGGTGGGTCACCCCTTAGCCTCCTCCCTCTCCCACCAAGACTGTGAGAACTTCAGCTGATAGCTGGGGGCTCCCCAGATGAGGATGCAGGGATTTGGGAGCAGTGGAAGAGGGTGCCCAACCTTGGGCTGGACCAACCCTTGGCTCGGAGCTCAACTCTGCTTCCTGCATTCCTGCTCCACGTCCCAGCTCCTCCCCTGTGACTGGAAGGCAGGTGTGCCTCCAGGCTCTGCACTGGTTCTTCTTGGTTCCTTCCACCAGGCCCTTTGTTCCTCATGTCCCCGTGTTTCTCTCCCTCTGCGTCTTAGCACCTTTCTTCTGTTCAAAGTTTTCTGTAAATTTTCTTTTTCTTTTTTTTCTTCTTTTTTTTTTTTTTTTTTTTTTTATAAATTAATTTGCTTTCAGTTCCATCTTGTGGGTGCATTCTGTGTTCTTCTTACCTGTGGCTGTCAGGCAGGGGGACTGGGATTGGAGCAGCTTTCCTGGAGTCCTTCACAGCGGCGTTTACGTTTAACTGGGCCGCAGAGACATTATGCAAGCCACAGGGCCTACAGACACTGCGCCTCCCCACAAAACACGAACAGCAGCACAGATGTCAAGACTATGTGCTGGTATAGGAGCAGAGGCTCTCACCTGCCCTAAAAGCTGTTTAAGACTTGGAAGGACATTCCCACAATAATGGAATTTTGTATCTTTATCCCTTCAGAAGTAGTGGTTTCACTCCTTCCCTTATTAGGGAGGAGGCAAGCGCCTTACCTCCTTTTGTTGTTATTGGCCCTTTGCCCTGCTGAGGTGATGGACAGGCTTAGGCAGTGCTAATAATGGCCTGGTTTTAGCTCCAATAAACACTCCACAGGCTTCCCCACAAAAGGCCTTACTGGGAGCTTGGGAGGGCGGGGGCCAGATTTAAGGGGCTGGAAGGCTAGGAGAAGACAGCCTGATATGGAATGGAACAGGGATGGCCAGCCTTGGTCCTACCAGGATCTTAGGTAGGACCAATCTAGGTAGGAGATTTCCTAATCTCCCAAGAGGTAGCTTGTGTAAGATGGATGAATGGGGCCAGCAGTTTTTAAATGAAGCCCAGACGGCTAGTACAGGGGCTTCCTTCCTCAGCTTTCCTCAACCCCTGCACCATTGACCTTGGACTCTGCCTCAGGGCAGAAATCATCACCACCTCACCTTCTTCCCCTTTACCCTGTTCAGGAAAGAAAGCAGAACCGAACCGAGGGCCCAGAGAGCAAGTTTATTTGGTGAATGCTGACGGCAAACATCATCCAAGAGACAAGATGGGAAAGGTGCTGAGACAAGAGAGCCTAGGGAAACTTCAGGCTAGATACAAAATTCACACAGGGAAAGGCACGGAGTCGGGAGACTGGGAGGGTCCTCAGCCATTCAGCACCATGCGGACGAGCTCTGTGGAAAGGAAAGGTGGAATGAGCCAGGGAACAGGGCTGTGGAGGGGTACACCAAGGGCCAGGGGACTACAAGACTGCAAAGGTAGCATAAGAGGGAACATGCCCACAGCAACCAACCCTGGGGTCAGTTTGCAGAGGAGCCACCTTGAGTCTGACCAGTTCTCCCTGCCCCTAGCTCCCCTCCCACCAGCTGTTAGTGCCCCACCCCACTCTGAGCAGCAAGAACACAGCAGAGGCAGAAAAGTTCTCAACTACACCTACAGCTACTGTCAGCCACTGGCGGGAGGAGAGGACAAGAGTTTTGGGTTAGGGTACCTCCAAGCTGCCCAGCGAGGGAAGGGGAAAGGACTGTTCAGCTATAGCAGCAGAATGGGGCAGGCAACCCATACCCCTCTATGCCAGCTACCCATGCTCCAGGGCCAGAAGGTCACCCTAAAGCAAGACTGGTATACAGGCTGGTGAGAGTTCCCAGACACCAGCACCCAGGGCCCTATAAGTAAAACCTCAGGGCCCATTCTAGAAGTAAGGAGGTACCTTCCCCCCAGGCTGTATTCCTCTATGAGGAATCCCTCCCCTCCCTAGTCAGCTCCATGCAGAAACATGCCAGGAGGAAGTCAGATGGTAGTAGGGTAAGGGCAGGGGATAAAGAGCACAGGTTGAGGAAAAAAGAAACACTGGGGAGATCAACTAGAGGAGAGGCTGGGAGGAGCCGTACCCGCCCCATGGGCCCGTCACCCCGACAGGATATGCCTCACAAACGCTGCAGGAAGGAAGAGACATTCATGGTGAAGACAAGACACAGACATGGGGTGAGGGGTCAGGCGGTGGGGACAGACATTCCATTATTTCACTTCTCATTCCTTCCCACCCTCTACAATACTACTCCTTCCTTTCCTGTTACACCCCCCTGACCTCCCACTCCTGGGCTGGGCTGGGCAGGGCCCTGCACCTTGCCTCCTGGCTCTTTTTGGAGCCCACGTCCAGGGATAGGGAAAGCCCCAAACACTATACTTGACCTGCCCCAAGTGGCTGCGAAAGCGCAGTTCACCCCTTACCTTCATAGTTGATACAACCATTGCTGTCCTCGTGCCCTGCCACCAGCATCTCTACTTCTTCCTCTGTCATCTTCTCACCTGCAGGGGGAAAGAAAGCATCTTTGGAATTGGGAGACAAGTGAGGTATTCAGGGTGGCATCTCAGCTCAAGGACAAGGACACGGAACCTTACCCAGTGTGACAAGAACATGCCGGATTTCAGCACCCATGACGGTGCCATTTCCTTCCTTGTCAAACACCCGAAGTCCTTCGACATAATCCTCATAGGTGCCCTGGTCCTTGTTCTTGGCCACTGTCTGCAGCATGGGCAGAAAGTGCTCAAAGTCCAGCACTTTCACGTTCATCTCTGCCATAAAGGAGGTGGAAGTGTCAGGCCAGAGAAGTAACACAAGTTCTCAGGACAGGGGATAATAGAGACCTCAACTGAACAGAGAGATGACTCCCTCCTAAGCAGGGAAATCCATGGGATTTGCTAATCCAGACTTTTGAGTTTGGGGCCCGGGGAAGCTCTTAGCTGAAGAACTGTGGGCCCATGACCACACTGAGGAGTTGTTCTTGAGGCCCCTCACCATCACTCTTGGGGTTCCCCAGGACCTTGAGCACCTCGGCGTTGGTAGGGTTCTGGCCCAGGGCCCTCATCACGTCCCCACACTGGCTGTACAGGATCTTGCCATCACCTGTTCGGTCAAACAGCTGGAAGGCCTCCTTGAACTCTGAGGATTCAGATGAATGTCAACACAGGATTTGAGGGTTAACCCAAACCCTACCTCAGAGCCTGCTGCCCATTCAACTTTGATCATGCTGAGGAAACCAGATATCTGCACCAAACTGTACACCGAAGTGTACTTAAGAGGGATCTATTTATCTTCCTCCCTCCCAACTCAGGTGTCCTATATAGAGCCTTCCTCCCCCTCTGACAGCCTGGTAACATACATTTACACACCCCCCTCTGCCTGCGGCAGACCTGCCAATCTCCACTGCTGCTACTACACTTCTCAGGGCAGGAATTCGCCACCGCCCAGTCTCAGTCCTGTCCTTATAAGGAAGTGAGAGCAGCAGCCTGGGACTAGGGTCATCCCAACCTGCCACTTCGCACCCCTCCAGTACAAAGAGAACTTCCAGAGGGTAGAGCTACAGTCATATCCTTAGCAAACTCCCCTGTCCTGTCCCCATCTGCACAGAATATCAGGTCACTGCTCTACAGTCTTCACAACTGCAAGCTGGGAGGTCAGGGGCAGTTATCACAGGAGGAGAAAAAAGACAGAAGTAGCTGATTAAGGGACAAAGGAGAGCAGGCAGCTTTATACACCCTCCCCAGACCCCACACACAGCAGGCATTAGGTGACCAAGTTTTTTCACATACCCACACCACCTAAAACTCACCCAGTGCTTGGGACTCAGATCTAGAGTGGAAGGGGAGGGAGGAAGAAAGTGAGAAAAGAAAATGGAGGATCCAAAAGAAGAGAAAATAATCCAGGGGGTAACCTCATAGGGGTGCTAAAGAGATGATAGATTAAGATTAGAGGATAGGTGCTGGGGGGCGGGTGTCCCTCTCCCTAAGGGTGACCTCGGTAGGGATCAGAGATAACCTACCTGCGGTCTGGTCTTCGGTGAAGTCACACTGCTCAGAGAAGAGGGAAGTGGTCAGCATCTGAACGCCAATCCCCCGAGTTTCTATCCCAGCCCCACAAACTCCTGTTTCAGGCTGCAGACTCGCTTCCCCGCAGGATAGGGCCTCAGGCTTTCCAACCCCACCTCCAACCTTTCGGGTCCTCAGGTTCCCTTTGCCTCCTACCCCTGCCTTCTCCTCGCCCCCCACCCGTCTCTTCCCACCTCTCGCCCCCAATCCTGCCCATCTCCCAGGACCTGGGCCCCACCATCTTGACTGCTCAGCTCTGCGGGACCTTTTCCTGCAGTAATGGCTCCGACTCTCGGCCCAACCCTAGTCTTAGTACGTCCCAATGACGTCACCCTCAGCGGACTCAGCCAATAGGAACCGTGACCTGGGTTTATGCAGATGATTGCTACATTAGTAATGACGTGGGCGGGGCCCGCTGTTCCTTTCTCCAGCCCTACCTGGGCACAGAACCGCTCGGGGATGGGAGCGGGGGGGCGGGTGGGGCACAATTAATCTGCGCCTCCCAACAGCAGGAACATTAGAGGACTGGAAGAGGAGAGAGCCTTCTTTTCCCGCCCTCTCCTCCTAGCACCCTCCCCGTCTCCGCTTGCTCCCCCAACCATGAAAAAAATAGTCTGAAACGAAGAGAGGAACCCAGTCTTTATTTTGAAACAATAGGTGGCCTCCTGGTGGCTGGAACGTGCTTCCGCCCGCGGGGCCCAGTGTCCGGACCCCACTGGATCTGTGGAAAAAAACGAAAGTTGCCAAGCGCTGGAGCCCGCGCAGCAACCGGACAGCAGAACGAACTGCGCTGCTTTTCTATGCTGGCTGAGAAGCGCGGGAGACTTGCCTCTTAAGGCGCGGTGAAGGGGTGGGAAGGCCCTACCTGTAGCACTCAGACGCTTAGGATGTGTTTCAAGAAGGCTGCAAAGAGAGGAGGCAAGAGGGGCTTCAGAAGCAGGCCTCTGGATAATACATCTGACTCTAGGTAATTCAGGGGTGCCCCCGCCCACACGCGGCAAGACGCCGGGCTCCCCTCCTCCCCCGGCCCCGCTCCTGCTTTTTTGGCCCCTCACCCTCGTAGTTGATGCAGCCGTTGCTGTCCTCATGTCCTGCCAGAACAGTCTCCACCTCCTCCTCAGTCATCTTCTCTCCTGAATCCCAGACACAACGTCTGAGTCCCTGCTTTCCCTCCTTCACTCACCCAGGCAACGCTTTTTTCCGAGACGTTGTTTCGCTCCTGTCACCCAGGCTGGAGTGCAGTGGAGCAATCTCGGCTCACTGCAACCTCCGCCTCCCGTGTTTAAGCGATTCTCCTGCCTCAGCCTCCCGAATAGCTGGGACTACAGGTTCACCGCTAATTTTTTGTATTTCTGGTAGAGATGAGGTTTCGCCATGTTGGGCAGGCTGCTCTCAAACTCTTGACCTCAGGTCATACACTTGCTTCAGCCTCCCAAAGTGCTGGGATTACAGGCATGAGCCACCGCCCCTGGCTTTTTCCATATATTTTTGTAAACAATAATATGAACATAACAATTGTAATTTTTTTTTTTTAGATAGGGTCTCCCTCTGTCACCCAGCTGGAATGCAGTGACATCATCATGGCTCACTGCAACTTCCACCTCCTGGGCTCCAGTGATTCACATCAGCCTTCGAAGTAGCTGGGACTACAAGTGTACACCACCATGCCTAGCTAATTTTTTAATTTTTTTGTAGAGACATGGTTTTGCCATGTTGCTCAGGCTGGTCTCAAACTCCTGAGCTCAAATGATCTGCCCACTTCTGCCTCCCAAAATGCTGAGATTACAGGTGTGAGCCACCACGCCTGGCCTTGTAATTTTTTTTTTTTTTTTTTTTTTTTTTGAGACGGGGTCTCGCTCTGTCACCCAGGCTGGAGTGCAGTGGCCGGATCTCAGCTCACTGCAAGCTCCGCCTCCCGGGTTCACGCCATTCTCCTGCCTCAGCCTCCCGAGTAGCTGGGACTACAGGCGCCCGCCACCTCGCCCGGCTAGTTTTTTGTATTTTTTAGTAGAGACGGGGTTTCACCGGGTTCGCCAGGATGGTCTCAATCTCCTGACCTTGTGATCCGCCCGTCTCGGCCTCCCAAAGTGCTGGGATTACAGGCTTGAGCCACCGCGCCCGGCCAATTTTTTTTTTTTTTAATAGAGAATCTCACTATGTTGCCCAGGCTGGTCTCGAACTCCTGGGCTCAAGTGATCCTCCTGCCTTGGCCCCCTGAAGTGCTAGGATTACAGGAGTGAGCCACTGCGCCCGGCCAGGCCACGCTGTTTTTTTTTTTTTTTTTTTTTTTTTTGAAACTGAGTCTTGCTCTATCGCCCAGGCTGGAGTGCAGTGGCACGGTCTCAGCTCACTGCAACCTCCACCTCCCGGGTTAAAGCGATTCTCCTGCCTTAGCCTCCCGAGAAGCTGGAATTACAGGCACCCACCATCATGCCCGGCTAATTTTTGTGTTTTTAGTAGAGATGAGGTTTCACCATGTTGGCCACGCTGGTCTTGGTCTCGAACTCCTGACCTCAAGTGATCTGCCTACCTCGGCTTCCCAAAGTGCTGGGATTACAGGCTTCAGCCACCGTGCCCGGCCTTTTTTTTTTTTTTTTGAGACAGAATCTTGCTCTGTCCCCCAGGCTGGAGTGCAGTGGTGTGATCTTGGCTCACTGCAACCTCAGACTCCCGGGTTCCAGCGATTCTTCTGCCTCAGCCTCCTGGGTAGCTGGGACTACAGGCACATGCCACCATGCCCACCTAATTTTTGTATTACTAATAGAGACGGGGTTTCACCCTGTTGGCCAGGCTGGTCTCGAACTCCTGAGCTCAGGTGATCTGCCCGCCTTGGCCTCCCAAAATGCTGGGATTAGAGGCGTGAGCCACCGCACCTGGCCAGGCCACACTCTTTAGAGTCTCCCACCCTGACGATTTCTCATAGCCTCAGTCCTCAAGGGAATCCTCCCTAATCATGGATGCCTCTTGCTTTCCATTTCACCCTAGTACTAGTGAAAGTATTGACTGACAAGGAAACAATTCCAGGAGGTTAAGAGACTTGTACCAGAACACACAACCCACACGTCTCTTCCAAAACGAAAATTCAGATTTCCTGCCTCATCCCTTTTCCCCTGTCCTCTGGAAGGCACTTTAGACTCTGGAAGAGCAAGTCCTTCAGATTCTACCCCCACAGCTCTGACCTTCTCAGTCTCCTGCCGACAACCTGCAGGATAGTAATCCTCCTGCTGGCTCTGCTTATCTGGCCAGTCTTTTTTCTGGCCCACCCCATTCCCCTCTCCACTCTAAAGTAGTTCTGGTCCCCCTTGCCTGCCTCACCGAGGGTGGTGAGAACATGTCTGAGCTCTGCTCCCATGACTTTGCCGTCCCCCTCCTTGTCAAACACACGAAGCCCCTCCAAGTAGTCCTCATATGTGCCTTGGTCCCGGTTCTTGGCCACTGCCTGGAGCATGGGCAGGAAAGTTTCAAAGTCCACACGCCGGGACTTCAGCTCTGGAGGTTGGAGAGAGATGAAGGAGAGGTCACTGTAGTATCACATAGGACCCGGCTCCCAACCCTACCACAATGCTTTCATCCTGTTCAGCATTTAGGATATTTTCCTGCTTCTGTGTTTGACAGTTTTTGAAGTCCTGAGATCCACCTCATTCTTTGTTACCAACATTCAACTTTTGAAAACTAAAAACCTGAATTGTTCCAAGGGTCCCCTCACCATCACTCTTGGGGTTCCCCAGGACCTTGAGCACCTCGGCGTTGGTGGGGTTCTGGCCCAGGGCCCTCATCACGTCCCCACACTGGCTGTACAGGATCTTGCCATCCCCCACTCGGTCAAACAGCTCGAAGGCCTCCTTGAACTCTAAGGTATAAGGAAGGGTCAGTGTAGACACTGACTAGGGGTTCCCATCACCCCCAGACAGAAGGGAATTTCAGAAACTATGTGAACAGAACAAGGGAGGAAAAGAGGACTAGTATGGGAGGTTTCAAGGTCGGGACTGGGGTTAGGGGAATAGAAAGAGAATCTGACCAGGGGATTGGGGACTGGACAGTGGGCTTAGACCAGCTTCTCCTCACCCTCCAGCTGGTCCTTGTTAAACTCGATCTGTGGAAGAAAAAAGCAGGTGGGGAGAGATGACAGTTTATTCAGTCCCTCTCCAGCACTCTTCCCAACCAACTGGCAGCCACTTCTGAGGAGGGGCCCAAAGGGACCAGGCTGGAAGCCCAACCACCTCAGTCCCATTCCCAGCTCTGGGACTTGGGAGAATCCCAAGAAGAGGAATTACAGTGGGGAGGGTTTCCTGGGAACAGGGTTAATCCCATGCCACCTGTTTCCCTCCCTCCATTGCCCTGAGCCCTGCATCCCTCACATAACTGGGGGCTGAACAAAGGCTAAATTTACCCCTGGCCCCCAGCTGTGATTGTCTAACAAGTCTGTCCTCTTCAGCCTCCCTTCCTGGAGTTCAGAGCTGCAGGCCTTTTGAGTTGAATCACCAGCCAGGGGCAGGCAACAGCTCTTTTCCCTTCACCTTGAAACTGTCCTCAGAACCCAGATGTTCCCCATCTAAGAGTCCCTGCCTCCAGCAGGGGGTAAGTGAGTGTGCATGTGCTGTACACACATGGTTATAGGTTAGAGGGAGAGAACAGCAAAGACAACAGCAGAGTCATAAGCCTGGATGCTTCCAAATGGGGGACTAAGGGAAAGCCCCAATCTCATTCCAGGGTTCATTGATTCCCTACCTTCTAGATACCCCCTAATCACCTAGGCTGTATCTCACCCTCAAACCACCCCCTCCAATTATCTTCACTTTCCAGAGACTCACCACTACTTTGGAGAGATCGATTGGAGGCTCCTGGGTTTTCTGAGGGGCCTGGGGGACAGCTGGCTCAGCTTTGCTCTTGGCTGGAGGAGCCCCTGCTGCTGCTGCTGCTGGCTTAGCAGCAGGTTTGGAGATGGAGGGCCCTGCTGGTTTCTTCACGGGAACATCCTTCTTGGGAGGCATGATGTCCGGTGGCCAAAGGACAGTGTGCGGATGGGGGCACCCATCTCTGTTTAAATAGCCAGGGAGTCTGGGATGTCAAGGGGCGGGGGCAGGGGCAGGGAGCCAGTTGGCTGTGGCGAGGATGAGGTAGAGGAGAGATATAACCGTCTGCCCTCACTCCCCTGGCCTCCTATGGTTCAGGACTCCTGCCCCAAGGTCTTCTTCCCTCTGTCCCCTCATCCCCAAAGGCTGTCCAGAAAAGAACAATGTTTCCTTTGGGGGCAGGGGAGGAAGCCAGGGACTGCCCAGAATGAGAGGTAGTTAACCTCCAGGGTGAGGATAGGATGCTTGCACTGAGATGGGGGTGGTGAGGCAAAGCAGGTGATCCAGCAGCTTTAGTCTTCTCGAAGGGTGGGGTGAGGGGTAGCAGTCAGGGAGGCTTTTGTGAACTGGAACAAGTTAAAGTGTGGTCTGGGAGCAATGACAAAAACAAGCAGCCCATCTGCCCAGCCCCTCCACTCCTTTCTGACCATGGCTTTGTAAAGAGCAGGGGTAGTTAACTCTACAGTCTAATAATCCCTAATACTTGTAGTTCCTGAGCCCGCACCCAGCCAAGAATTGAAACTCTTCACAGTATAAAGGAAGAATAGTCATAGAAACAGGAGTGTGACATCCCTCATTGTCTCCTAGTGCGCAGTGTTGTTTTAGGGGAAGGAGTGGGGGCAAAGATCAGGTTTAACATCTGCTACCCATTCTTCCATGGAAGGAACCTTCTTCCACAAGACCACTGTCATTCAACACAAACAAAAGGTAGGGCGCTTGCTGAACCTGTGGGGACCCTGTGGTGGCACCCGAGAAGGGCGGGCTCTGGGAGAAGGCTTAAATTCCCTAATCCAAGAGGATGTGGGCACTCCTATGGCCTCCATGAGTATTCATCCCACTACCAGGGGTATAATAAAAATCCCGACTCAGGGGCCAGGTCACAAACCTTGCGGGGGGCACTGGGAGAGAGTCCAAGTTGGGGGGTGTTTGGGAGTGAGGAGGGGTTGCGGCCTACTTTTGTTCTGGGGGAAATTAGGAAAGGATTTAGGTAGCATTCTGAGGAAGATAGCAGTGACTCCACTTAGGCCCCGGGGTTGATGCTGGGTCTCCCATTCGCAAAACAGTGTCTGAATCTCATTACTGCAAACTGTCCCATTTTTACAAAATACATCACACACAGACACACACACACACACACACACACTCTCACACACACCCCACTAAACCTTAAAGAAAGCAGCCCTCCTCAGCCCCCAAAAACTCACCCTGCGGGGTCCGCGTCTGTGGCTGGGGAGGGGGCGGTGCACAGCGCGGCCCCCCAGCCCTGAAGGGTTAATTCCGACGGCCGCGGAGCATGCCGGGAGTCGTAGTCCCCAGTGGGCTCACGGGATACGCCGCGCTCTAGATTGCAGCTGAGGCTAGGGCGGTGGCTTCCGGCCCATGGCGGCGTTTGGTGACTCAGTGTCCTTCCATGTCCCGGAACTGAAAGGCAATGAGCAATTTCCAATCCACCCCAACCCTAAAACCCTGCAGGGTCCCTAGGGTATCCCTCCTACTTAGCCCTGGCGGGCTCCTAGTCTCGGGAGGCGGTGGGGGCGGGGGGGAGCGGGGCAGGTGTTTTCCTGGACCTACTGCTGAAAGAACTCCGAACCAGGGGAAAGGTTGAGGCTGCAGCAGGCAGCGTGGAGGTCAGATAGCTGGAAGCACTTACGGCCCCAGGGAGAGCGGCTGCGCTCTTTTTCGCTTCCTCTTGCGGTTTGGTAGGGAAAAAAGAGGCCTCAGAGTAGTTTGTTTTTAATGAACTGGTTGCTGAAGTAAATGTTAAAATTTGCAATTAAGCCCAGTCACCTGCCCCAGCCTTCTGATCCAGGTTTCCATCCTGCGGCCGCATATGCGCTATCCTCCCCGGTCTTCATAGGTTCCTGAGCGGAGGGCTGGGCTTTCCAGACCTACTTTCTGAGACACTTATGGTCAGCATTGGAGTTTACTGGTTCCCCTAGGCGTTGATCAGAGGATGGGAACCAGCGCGGCCGGGCCCACCTTCATTCACTGGATCAGTAAATACACTCGCGGTGCACCTGGTGTTGGAGGCTGGGGCTGCACGGGCGTGTGAGGATTCGGTCAGAGCAGAAAACTCGGGCGAGGGCAGGGTGGTGAGGCACAGGTGAACTTTATGGACAGTAAGTAAGGTTCACTGGTTCGGGAAAGTTTATTGGAAAGGTAGAAATGAATTGTACGACAGAAATAACGATGATAGTAAGTTAGCAACCATTTCTGGAGGCCACCATAGATCTGGTACCGATGAAGGGGTTAAATTATCTCAGAGGGTGCTCAAGTGCAAGGGGTTCAGACGAGCCTGCTCATATTTGAATCCTGGTTCTACCAGGTGCTGGTTAGTGACCCTCAGCAGGTTTAGTTGTCTCTCCTAGGCCTCAGTTCCTCATCTGTAAAATAATGATAATGGTACCTACCTCATAGGGCTCTTAGGAGGATTCGAAGTGTTATTATTGGTAAAATAGGGCCGGGCTTGGTGGCTCACGCCTGTAATCCCAGCACTTTGGGAGGCGAGGCAGGCTGGTCACCTGAGGTCAGGAGTTCGAGACCAGCCTGGCCAACATGGTGAAACCCTGTCACTACTAAAAATACAAAAAAACCAAAAAAATAGCCGGGCGTGGTGGCAGGCACCTGTAACCTCAGCTACTTCGGAGGCTGAGGTAGGAGAATCACTTGAACCCGGGAGGTTGCAGTGAGCTGAGATTCCACCACTGCACTCCAGCCTGGGTGACAGAGTGAGACTCCATCTCAAAAAAAAAAAAAAAAAACAAACACAAAGTTTGTAAATTAGAATAGGCCT
The DNA here is from genome assembly GCF_003255815.1 of Theropithecus gelada. NCBI lineage: Eukaryota > Metazoa > Chordata > Mammalia > Primates > Cercopithecidae > Theropithecus > Theropithecus gelada. The sequence continues at coordinate 15,200,714 of NC_037679.1, read as the reverse complement.
GGCACAGCGTAAGTGCTGTATAAGTGTTTGTTAAATAACTTTCCTTTAATCTTCCCAAGGCATGAGGTCGCTGATATTTTACCCATTTTTACATCAATGAAGTGAGGACCAATAGGTGTTGTGAAGAGACGGAGAGGAAGAAGGAATACATTTTTAAGTGGTTATAAGACTGGGAAAGGGCCACATTATGGATGCCATTTTGTGGCTTCTATCACTCTTGCAGACATTGGTTTCAAAGATATGGCCCTTGTAATTTTTTTTTCTTTCCTTTTCCCACTTTTGGCATTTTGCCAAGTATGAATGGTTATGGCATCAGCTGACTTTCTAGCATTTTCTTTTCTTTTTTTCTTTTTTTTTTTTTTGAGGCGGAATCTCACTGTGGCCCAGGCTGGAGTGCAGTGGTGTGATCTCAGCTCACTGCAAGGTCCGCCTCCTGGGTTCACGCCATTCTCCTGCCTCAGCCTCCCCAGTAGCTGGGACTACAGGCGCCCGCCAACACGCCGGGCTAATTTTTTT